>NW_005187600.1:463033-472831 GCF_000239375.1 Pundamilia nyererei
ATGGGTCATAGTCATGACAGCAGGAAACTTCACGTTAGAAAGTAAGATGTGGTGATGAAGCACATTGCAGTTTTCTGATGTCATACTATAGATTTTGCAAAGTCAATTAGTTCAACTGGCACCGAACAGCGAAAACATTTCATAATTTTGCTTTGATTTCAAGATTTGATGTCATATTTGTGGCTTTTCCAGCACAGAGTGCGCCTCTTAAATGCAGAGATTGAAGAAAAACCAACTCCGTTTAGCCAGGACTGGCACCGTGTGAAGCTTGGAGATTTGCTGCTGCTGTATCGAATGACAAATGGGTCCAATAGCACAGAGGCATCTTTACCTAAAATATCATTATCTGCACAGGCTGGAGTCCACAAAGTCTCAAACACGTTAACTTAATATTTCTTCACTTAAATGTCATGAAGGTAAACAGGGGTTGTATTTTTTTTCTTCCCCGGCCACAAAGCCAAGGGTTACTGCACTGGTGTGTGTTCGCTTCAATGCACACTCTGCTGTTTGTTGACTTAAGATCATAATATGCGGTAGGAGGAAGATTACGTGTGGGGAGCCCAAGTTTCCACATGCCTGGACTGTTTCTTCTTCTATGTGTGTGCAGGATCACTGACTGCTCCGCTGGGTTTGTTGGATCATGTGGTTAGCAGGCCGGCATGCAGCTCCGGCTTTGATTGGGACGTCACAGTGCATGAAGCATTTTATTGAGAAACTACTGAGGCTGTCAAGAAAGGAATGACTTTAAATTGAGAGCTTTTTATTCCTAGTTTCTCCGTGTCTGCTTCAGGGTGTCGGGTTCCCTCCTGTCTCCTGGGATGAAGACAGCGGGGACATCGCCTCCTCCACTGGAGAAACAGCATGTCCACCCTCACCACAAGCTTTACCCTCACTATCACCAGCATCAGCCTGCCAGCGACGGTAAGGCTAACCCCGACACTCAACGCAGAATGCAGCTTAACTTCTTTCAGGAAATCTGTTTTGGCTTGACTTAGAATCACTTCCTGCATGTTTCAATTTAATATCCTAAAATGGTTCCTGTGGCAGGTGATTCAGTAACTCTATGATTTCCTACGATAGGAACAGATCACCTGAATATAATTACAATCTGAACACAACTCAGCTCCTCTTCCAAAAGCTGCAGCACTCGCTGCCACATAAAAGAGAGAGGAAGTCGTCTCTTAGCGCGCCGATACAGCCCCGCAGCTCTGTCGGACCGCTTTTAGGACCCCGAGAGATTCGAGTCGTAGAGACAGAGTGGGGAAAACCACATGCCGGAAGCCTTTTCCTCGTGCTGAATTAGCCAACAAAATGCTGGCTCGTGTATTCGGCCGTCTCTCAGCGTCCTAACATGGCAGGTTCAGCTGTCACTCCCGAGCATTTTTCCTAATGCCTTAAACACTGTTTTCACTGTAAAGATCTACACATGGACGTCTCTCAAACCACGCTGTGGTCAGCCAGTTGCGTAAATGCGCTCCAGGAAGGGCTGCTTTCCCATTATCATGACTCCTGCGGTTGATCTGGATCACAAACTCAGACGATGGGGACAAATGCTACATACCGTGTAGCCTGGCAGTGTTAGCACAAACACAAATATAGCATTGTCATAACTTAACCATATTACGTTTCAGCCGGATGGACCGGGCGCTTAGTGACAGTGGAAACAGTCCCTCTGTAATGGCAACTGATGAAGTCCAGCTTCTATTTTTCTCTCTCCCTCTATGATTCTCCAACATTTCTTAGAATACCAAGGCAGCTTCCAGAGCTGCTTCCATTTCGGAGACTCCTACAGGATGGAGCAGACAGTCGGTGGCGTCCACGTCCCGGGAGATTCTCACACCTACACTTCACATCAGCCCAATGGCTTCCACATGTCGACGAGCAACACCGGCTCTGCGGGTGAGGATGATTGTCCTCTTAGCTTGTGTACAGGCTGAGCTGCAAGTATCACCATTTAATCAGCATATTAAACAAACTGTTCTTCCCTGCATCTGTTCCAGGCTTCAGCTTGACCCAGGAGCTGCAGGGAGGCGGCGGTTGCCAATTCTTATCCAGCCCAGAGGATAGCATTTTCTTCCAGGTGGGCAGCTTTGACCGTAGCTTGAGCCACATGTCCTCCATCTACACAGAGACATAAAGGAACACAGGAGCAAGACAGGCTTCACCACACTACTTCCTCATGCATCCTCACACGCTTAGATCTTTTTTTTCTTCAGTTCTGGTTTCATTTTTCCAAAAACAGAACAAAGATCACATTGTAAGTGGGTTATTCTGACTTAAGTGCAAGATAGAAACCAATAAAGTGGAAAAAATAAGGCTAAATATAATGTAAATGCAACTGTGACACTGAATGGAAATGGCTTCAGTGGCAAAAACAATGGTAGTGTTTCCCAACCTTTTTTTCCCGCATGACTCCTTAAAACATTAAACTGTCTACTTATGCTTGCGCCTACTCAGCTGCATCTGCTTTGATCAGTTCAAGCAAACAAATACTGACTTCTTTTGTACAACATGAATATTTTCAAAGGCCAATGTACAAGTAATAACACTAAAATAAGCACGAGACTACTAAAAGGTTTGAAAAAAGGACACCAGTGTTTGAATAGTCTGATAATGGGGCACCCCATCATGAAAACAGTCAGATATTTCTATTTCTATTATGGAAACTTCCTGCAGTCTTTAAATTCGTTCTAATTCATGCTAATGCTAATTGGCATTCAGACTGAAAAACTAAAATCCTGTTGGGTTAAAGGTCCAAGTTACCAGGCTGCAAACTGCTGGGCACGATCGGCAAATAAATGATCTTGTTGATGGTGCAGGTTTTAGTCTGTAATGCGCCTCGAGGCAACAGCTGTTGGCGCTATATAAATAAAACTGAATTGAATTAAATGTTATTAAATGACATTGACAGTAAAACCTGCACACAGACAGTACAATCAGCTCGAGCTTCTACATACAACATCTCATTTTAACACCACAAACCTCTCCTCTCCTCCTCTTTGTTTTTTTTCTCGGTAATCTACACGTCTGCTCCACACTGACGTGTAGAGGAGAATATAACGTTTTGCAGTGAAGTTTTATCAGTGGGGAAAAAAAGTTTGCATTTCTCTTGTTAAGTAGTTTTTTGTTTTTTTTTTGTTTTGGCTTTTGGATTTATCTCGGGAGGAAACCATCCTACTTTATTATAATTATTATTATATGTATAAAATGTACAGTTTGTTTACAGCAATCATTTGAATGTTTGTCATTCCTCAGTTTAAGAAATAAATAACTGAATCATCACGCAGTGTCTCTTTTTTAAAAAACAATATAAATGACAGATGCTTCAGCTGCTCACATTTGTTCTGTGTTTATTATATTGTTTGTTTTTATAAAGACAACTACGTAACAAATGCAACACACCAATGCATTTATAGCCCGAAATATTGTGCAATGTCAGTCCCCAGAGCTAGTTGTGTGTTGAGCACCCTGAGAAAAACTTTCACACTGTGGACTTGTTGCGCCCTCCAGTGGTCGCTGCGAAGTACTGCAGATTTATTTTTTCAAAAAATAAACCTTTAATGTACATCATGTATAATGCCTATATCTATCTATCTATCTATATATCTATAGATAGATAGATATAGAGAGAGATAGAGATATAGATATATCTAGATAGAGATATATCTAGATAGAGATATATAATTTATTATGTGTCTGTATTTTTTTAAAACCGTTGTGTTTCAGCTGTGTGTTGCCTCATCACGGCGTCTCATTTCTGCTTCTTCGTCTTCCTGAGGTAGCTCTGATAATAAAAGTTACTGAAGAGGATGATGAGGGTGATGCAGTAACCAACCACCACAGCATTCATGGCATCAGGGTAGTTGCAATCTGCGAACAGGTTGTACGCTGTGTGCACAACGATCAGGACAAATTGCACCTGGAGAGGCGACACAGTTCAGATCGGTTTAATGATTCGAACATGCTGGCGCGCACATTTTTAAATATCTCACTACAGAGCTGGAGACGCTCACCAGCTGCAGAGATGTCAGGTACCGTTTCCACCACAGGTATTTCTGCATGTGAGGGCCGAGTGCAGCCAGGCCATAGTAAGAGTACATTATAACGTGGACAAAGGTGTTGATCAGGCCGACGAAGAACGCTGCAGGAAACAACAGAAAAAGGTTTTCCACACAGAAAAGCTGGTTTAAATATATATTTGAAAAAGGATTATGGAGATGGAGCTGTTAGGCAAGCGGGAACGAGGAAGACCACTAAGAGGACTAGTGTGACAGAGAAGGATGCCAGAGATCGGGGGGGTGGAGGTAGATGAGCCACTGTGGCGACCCCTAAAGGGAGAAGCTAGTTAAAGCAGTGGAGCTAATTTTACTCTTAGTGGACTTTATGGTTGTTTGGGGGAATGAGGTCACAAATCTGAGGACAAAATATTTCAGTATCAGAATACTCACACTGTCCACCTGCCACATACTTTACTCCTGACCACCAGTTGAAGATCATCGTACTGTGATGGTAAACATGAAGGAACGTCAGCTGATTGTTCTTCTTCCGCAGGATGATCAGGAGCTGTACACAGAGAAATGAGCAAAGAGCTACAGCTAGCAGCTAGCAGTGTATATGCAATGCAGTCACCTTTCTCACTCACTGTGTATTAACAGACCTCTCTGCATTGAATCATATCTGTTATTAATCTCTGTCTCTCTTCCACAGCATGTCTTTATCCTGTCTTCCTTCTCTCACCCCAACCAATCACAGCAGATGGCCCCGCCCCTCCCTGAGCCTGGTTCTGCCCGAGGTTTCTTCCTGTTAAAAGGGAGTTTTTCCTTCCCACTGTCGCCAAAGTGCTGCTCATAGGGGGTCATATGATTGTTGGGTTTTTCTCTGTATCTATGAAGCACCTTGAGGCGACTTTTGTTGTGATTGGGTATAAATAAAATAAAATTGAATTGAAGTTTATGCAGTCGCCTAACGTGAATGATCCCCATCTGTAGCTACATCATATGTGAGGAAAGAAAAGATATGACATATCAAACATGAGGTGCTAGTTGCTATGGTGATCTATTCCTTGAATAAAGCACCAGACAAAAGTATTTTTTCTTCTTCGCAGCTTTAGCAGACACAGACACCACAGCATAAGGAAGGAGAAAAGTGCCTGTACTAAGGGCTAGAAGGAAAGGAACTGAACAGGAAGCATAAATACTGAAACATACTGAGAGGTGACAGATGGGTGAAATCAAAAGGAGTAATTTTCAGGGATGAAGAATAAAGAAAATAAGAGCAAATGAGAGAAAGTTAAATCATAGAGTCAGGGCAGCAGTGAGTATTGAAAGAAAACGCAAAGCCGGTTGGTCCAGATAGAATGGACACGTGTAGGAGCTGCGAGGTTTACTTGGAAAGTGAGACATTGTATGATTACTGGAAAAAAGAGAAGGAAATTCCTAAGACTACGACTGTGCCTTTGGGGTATTAGGTGCATACAAGACTGTCGCAAAAGAAGAGCTGTACTGCATGAGGACACTGAGAGTAGCAGAGACGTATGTGATGAAGAGCACAATGATCATTTTAAGCTTTGGAACATCCTCACCTTTCTCTGCCAGAAACAAAAACTTACAGTCAGCACCAGTAGCAACGCGGAATGATATATTCCTGGAGCTTATGTTAAGATCAATCCATCGCATATGCAAAAAAAAAAGCACTCATTCACGTAAATATTGCTGAAATGCTCCCACTTGCTAGTCTTTAAAAAAATGGTGACAGTGTGGACTTGAACCCCACGCTCTGCTTTAGCCTTACAGCAACGATTGTCTGCTCGACTGCATCCCCACCTGCTGTTCTATTCTTTGAAAATGTCTACGGGCCAACAAACATTTACAACATTTTTTAATCTCGTTGTTTTTGAACAGCACCTAATGTGGCGGACCCTCCAAAGAGGGTCTCAGCATTGATCCTGAGAGTGACAGATGGGTTTAAGATGAAGGTTCAGTTACACTCTGAGCTTTTCCCGCTTCCAGTGGCAATGGACAGGCTGATAGAGCAGAAAAGGTGATGGAGGATGAAGAAAAGGTGAAGAGGTGGAGAAGAGCAGGGTGGAGTGGATGGAAAACAATCAGGAGATACAAGCAACATTTAAAGGGAAGGTTTAGAAGTTGGTACGGAGGCGATGCTGCTGTGACACAGGATCAGGAAAGAGTGCATCAGCTTTGGGCTGTGTAGATACATACCGTGTCACTGAGCTCTATGACCTTAGAGAAGAAAAACCACCAGCACACTCTGGCCATCTGGGGAAAAAGTGTAACTTCTGTATAAACTGTTTGTCAGGTATGTATGATATGCATCAAACTTCTCAACAGACACACACACAACAAACAAACCACAAAATATACTCAATGCATAACTTTCTTACCCTCATTGCCAGCGGACTGGTGCTGTAATCTACAGGCTGACACAGCAAGCTGTAGTTAAGGAGCCAGGATGTAACAAGGAACTGAAAATAATCAGGCAGTTATTCATCTTCACATATCTCATGAAACGAGACTTTCTAAAACACAGTGATTAATAAATTAAATACTGTACAGAAGTATTTTAACATGTGTGCTTTGGGTCATGCAGTCAGGTTTATCAAAGTATTTGGAAAGTTTGCATCTGTTCACCACCACAATGGATTTTCAATGATTAGAAAATTGAGGTTATTGACACTAAGATTTCCAGCTGTAGTTAAAGAGGTTAATGAGGATATTGCAGTAGCACTTCAAGAAGAACAAATAGATTTTTTTAAACATGTTCCTTTTTTTTTAAGTAGTCCGATAGCCGACGACGTTTGGCTCACATCCTCATTTTTTATGACCAATATGAAAATGACAATACCCGAATAACAAGAACGAATTCATGTTGAGGAATTTATGAATTTGGGAGCGCTACTAGACTCGAAATTATCCTTTAAAAACACGTTTAAAAAGTAGTGAAAACTGTAAATGTTAATATACAGAACTGTAGACATATCATTACCAGACAGCAGCGACTACATTCCTGCTCTCTGTGATACTGGCTCATATCGAATACTGTATCACTGTATTGATGTGTTTCCGTTATCTATATTGTCCTCTGTGTCCACTCTTCTTGTCATTGTTTGTTCTAATATGATGTGATCACTGTTTTTAAGGTAAAACCCAACAATCAAGTGACACCCGCTGAGTAAGCACAGAACAAAAACCAAAAAAACTAAAAAAAACTCCCTTTAACAGGAAGAAGCCTAAAGCAGGCTCGGGGTGGGGCAGCGCATGTGGAGACAGTACAAACACAGACCAAGGAGGAGAGGACGAAAACTGAATGACACGCTGCAGTCGTGTAAAGACACGTGGGCAGAGAAAAGAGGGGAGTGGTGAAGAAGCGCTCAGTGCATCACATGAAGTACTGCAGCCGTCTGAGACAACAGCAGCGTGAGTGAGGATCGTTCAGGGTCACCTGATCTAACCCCAACTACAAGCTTCATCAAAAAGTAACGTTTTGAGTCTAATCTTAAAATTACAGCGTCTTTCTCGTGAACCATGCATTTATTACTTCCAGGCTGGACGACTGTAATTCATTATTATCAGGAAGTCCTAAAAACTCCCTGAAAAGCCTTCAGCTGATCCAAAATGCTGCAGCAAGAGTCCTGACAGGGACTAGAAAGAGAGCAGATTTCTCCTGTTTTGGCTTCCTGTTAAATCCAGAATTCAAAATCCTGCTCCTCACATACAAGGTCTTAAATAATCAGGCCCCATCTTATCTTAATGACCTTGTAGTACCATATCACCCTATTAGAGCACTTGGCTCTCGCTCTGCAGGCCTACTTGTTGTTCCTAGAGTATTTAAAAGTAGAATGGGAGGCAGAGCCTTCAGTTTTCAGGCCCCTCTTCTGTGGAACCAGCTTCCAGTTTGGATTCAGGAGACAGACACTATCTCTACTTTCAAGATTAGGCTTAAAACTTTCCTTTTTGCTAAAGCATATAGTTAGGGCTGGACCAGGTGACCCTGAATCCTCCCTTAGTTATGCTGCAATAGGTGTAGGCTGCCGGGGGATTCCCATGATGCATTGAGTTTTTCCTTTCCAGTCACCTTTCTCACTCACTATGTATTAACAGACCTCTCTGCATTGAATCATATCTGTTATTAATCTCTGTCTCTCTTCCACAGCATGTTTTTATCCTGTCTTCCTTCTCTCACCCCAACCGGTCGCAGCAGATGGCCCCGCCCCTCCCTGAGCCTGGTTCTGCCGGAGGTTTCTTCCTGTTAAAAGGGAGTTTTTCCTTCCCACTGTTGCCAAAGTGCTGCTCATAGGGGGTCATATGATTGTTGGGTTTTTCTCTGTATCTATGAAGCGCCTTGAGGCGACTTTTGTTGTGATTTGGCGCTATATAAATAAAATTGAATTGAATTGAATTGAACCCAACAATAGTAAGGACAGATGAGGCTTTGCTACAAACATCTAGACGGACTAGTTCTGGAACAAGATTCGTTGGACAGACAAAACTAAGACGAACGTTTAGCAGAAAGAGAGGAAGAAAAGAAGGATTCAAGATCCAAAACACACCACATTATCAGCCAAACATGTTGGAGGGGATGTTGTGACAAAAACATGTATGACCGCGAGTTAAACTGGTTCACTGGTGTTTATTGATGATGTTACTGCTGATAAAAAAAGCATGTAGTAGTCTGATGCCTATAGCGCTATAATCTCTTCCTGACCTGAACCCAACCTGCAAAGCACAGATTGGACACGGGTCTCAGTACCCTTTGAACTGAATCTATAAATCTTCTCTTCAATCACAGCTGAACTATATTTGAATTCATTAGGTTGGTGCACAGATGCAAGTACAGAGACATTGTGCCACTGTTCAAACACATCATTGCTTTGCTCATAAGCTGGTTGGTTAATTAGTTTCCCTGTTATAACAGAACAAAGAAGCAGCTTAAACACACCTCATGGCACATATACACAGACAGGCCAACCATGGCGAAGTTGTAAACAATGAGGACCACTTTGAGCTCAAAGGGTTCCCTGTGCTTCATCAGACGAGGGCCGGCCCAGATTACAAACAGATAAAGCAGGAAGATGAGCGTCACCGGGACTGGGGAGTAGACCAACAGCCAGGGGTCTGTTCTCTTGTCTGGACAGCAGGAATTGCAGGTTAGGTTTAATTTAAAAATGAACAAATGTGTTAAAGGAAAGATCCAAAGTAAAAATAATGATTGGAGCTGCTGTGATCGCATGAATTTCTCACCAACGATTCCTGAGATGTGGTTTTTGTCTCAAGGCTGCTCAGGAAATGCAAAAAAGTGAACCTTGCTGTAACTTAGTTAATATGCACTCCCCGGCCACTTGATTAGGTACAGTGCTGGACCACCTTTTGCCTCAATTCTTCATAACACAGATTTCAACAAGGTGCTGCAAACTTTCTTCAGAGATTTTGGTCCATGTTGACATGAGAGCATCACACAGCCGCTTGCATTCTTCCAACCCACCACAAAGGTGCTCTCGTGACATCTGGTGACTGTGAAGGCCCTTTGAGCACAGCGACCTGTTTAAACAGTGATCACTTGGTACTAAGGGACCATGAAAATACCCCCACCAGAGATGGGCATGTAATCTGATTACTTTTTAAAGTAACGGGTAAAGTAAGGGATTACTATTGCAAAAACGGTAATTAGATTACCGTTACTTTCCCGTGATTTTTTGCCAGAATGTCTCATGACAGTGACGTAAGCCAGTGCGACGTTCGTGACAACAGCTGTGTGCAGATCAACAATGGATCACATATCGAG
>NW_005187600.1:473729-487068 GCF_000239375.1 Pundamilia nyererei
GTGCAAACTGTAACTTCAGTTTCCTGTTCTTAGCTGACAGGCGTGGCGCCCATCTGCTCCAAGGGATTTTTATTTTTTGTTTTTGAGTTACAGTTGCCTTCCTATCCTCTGACCTTTGACACCAACCAGGCATTTTTCAGCCAGAGACCTGCTGCTCACTGGATACTTTCTTCTTTTTTTGGTCCATTCTCTATCAAATGTAAATACAGTTGTGTGGCAAATATAACAATGTCATGTGCCATGTGATTGGCTGATTAAATATGTCTCTAACAAATATGGTTGAACAGGAGCTGAGTGTACATGTACATATGCTGTTAGCATTTATGAACAAGCAGCTAAGAAACTAGTTTTCTCCATAAACATTCTTGGTGAGTGAGCTTGGATGCCTGCTGCTCCTCTATGCCAATTACAAAGATAATTGTAACAAGACAATAACAAGATAAAAAGTGTCACGCTCATTCAGACAGTCATGTGGCAAAAACCACAGAGCAGTCACTGTGAAGCCGAGCTCTGGAGCACATCTGCATCTTCCCACTCATTCAACAGACTAAGACAAGGTTTCCTTTTACACTGAAAATCTGCCCAACAACCACACGAGACACAGGGATGCAAAAAGAAAAAGCAATAAAAGCGTAACACACATGTGGGAAAATAATCAACATCATACCTCCATTGTCGACGATCCTCTGGTGTACAGACAGGACAGTTTGCCGTGCGGAATCCATCTGAGAGCTTTCAAGGACTTTAAACAAAAAGAAGAAGAATAAAACCCCTCAAACGTCCTGCAGTTCAAGACAGCAATTTGCCCGCTGATGCTCAGACGCAGTAAACTTCAGTGACAGCGTGGGGGGAACCTTTGGACCGGGCTTAAAGTTCAGTAAATGTGAGCCAAGTGCAGCTGCAGCCCTGCGATAAAATGAAGACAGACTGGAGCAACCAGCCGTGCCAGAAACAGCCGCGCTAACGCAGGATCGGCTGCAGCTCAGGCAAACAAACCAAACACTGCACGGTGACACAAAGCGTCTTTCGCTCCAGTTTTTCCATGTGTAGAAACCGTGATTTCGATCACTTCCTGTTTCATTCGGCCCACTAAGGGGCGCTGTTTCCCTACAAAGTTTGGCTGATAAAGACTTTTTTACCTCCTTACTTATGCACAGACAGTCAGACGAGGTCATTTCAATACAAATGAATCCTTCAGAATGTAAAATGGTCATTATTGTAAAAAGATACTTCAATCTTTATCTTGATTTGGCCTTACAGATGTTGGACATTCAACTCACACGTCACCAGCTCAAGTGAAGACTAGAGCTTATCTTTTATTTACACTTCTTTCCCATGTTACAACTTTATTGTGGCAACAAACATGACAATTATGAAACATACTAAGTGTAAAACACGTCGTCGGCTCACATGAAATTACTTAAAATCCTGCAGTTGGTTTACGATGAGACAGAAATCAGTCATTAAAAATAATAACATAAAATAAAAATAAAAAAATCACACAATACAATTTTAATTAAAAACTGATTGCTATGTTAATAGCTTAAAGTGGAAACGGCAGTGATGGCGATATTTAGGTACATGCATGTGGAAAGGCACTTTTCAGGGACACTAACAACATTCCTCTTTCACAGTCTTGAAGAAGGAACTGAGGGAGAGCTGTCTGCCGCTGCTCGCTGCACTGAGTTTGTTCTTTTTAGAGCTCTGCGGCTTCTTGTTATCCATTATTCCCGAGTCCTTTTGCCTTTTTCCATCCTAAGACGAGCGGAGACAAACAGTTACGGTAGGATTACATAATAAATTATCTGAGCAGTTTTACAAATGTCGAGGCTCACCTTTGTGTTTTTTTCCTTCAGACTGTCCACAGAATCATAAAGCTTCACAATCTGCAGGAGATTTAATGTTGACCACACAAAGACAATTAGATGCTTTTTTAAATACGTTACAGAAACGTGAGACAATCTTGACGACATTTTACACATGTATGTGTATTTTCTGTGACATTACTGGGGGACTATTTGTTTATGACTTTACATTCAGTTCTATTCGATCAGCCTTTGACCCAAAACATTTGTGTGTAGTAGCAGAACAAAGCAGGAAACGTTCTTTATCTGACTCCAGCAGTAAAAAACCTGATTTAAACTTGTCTGACTTCCCCTTTGAACATCTGCACTGAACCATGGAGCTCAAAACTGCAGTAAGAACGCCGCATGTGTCAAACTGACTGTCATGTTGAGGCTTTTCACAGAGATGAGCCAATAAAAGCTTTTTAACGAAGAGTGCACAGGATGGGCTTTGTGAATTAATCCCCGAGTGTCAGACTGTCAGAGCAGAGAGGAGGAACCCCTGAACTGTGGCTCGTGTCATCATGTACCAGCACACAGCAAATTGAAAACACACCAACACAATCTTCTTCTCAGACAACACAATCGTTCTTGCTTATTTGTTTGGGGTTTTGTAATCAATGAAGTCACGGAAAGTTGTGACCGAACCGCAGCTTTTGTTCTTGTACCACCAAGCGGTACCTCAGTGTGTGGGTTGCCAGTATTAAGGGAAGCTACACACTGCGACTTAGGTTCTGTTTAGCTACTTTGTTCTTGCCTTTTATGAAAAGGTTTGTGGTCAATGTTAAGGATCAGCAGGTGATGATCTGAATCTGTTTGCATAGTGAAAATGAACTTTGACAGCACGAGCACCTGCAGCCCCGTTTTCACTATATCCAATATATATTTGGAAAGGTAAAGGCAGGTTGTTATAGCATGCTTTCTCTAAGTGACAATCAAGTGCACTCTTATTGCTGCACAGACAGAATTCAATCAGACAGTACATAAAAAAACAACCACAAACCTTTTTCAGTCCTGTGGACACAGCAGCTCCCTGTAGAGCAGATCTAGTGAGCCACTGTGTGTTTTCAGTCTGTGTGTGTGTGTCCCTCTCCTTTAAACACACACTGTAAACCACATAAGTCTGGTGGATGTGGGAGAAGATGTGGACCACCTGCAAACAGCCAACCAGTGCAGCAGAGTTACACAAACAGCGTATTTCCTATTAAAGGCAGATGACAGAGCGTCTAAATATCCAGCTTACCTCTCCCACATACTGGAACAGGTTTTCAGTTAAATGCGTTCCCAGTATTCTGCTGATTTCCTCGCAGAGCGCCCCCTTCTGTTTCTTCTCAGAGTTTTCAACCTCAAGCAGAAGACTTGGAAACTCCCACAAGCCTGCCAACAAACCTGCAGCCCACCCAGACAGATTTACTTACTTTTACCGGTTTTTTATGTGTGTCTGAATCAAGCTGCACAATGACTGAGACATCCACCAAAATTATAGCCTGCATCCAGACCAATGCATCACTCCTAACACTAACAGTTTCTCAGTGATTCAAGCAGTGTGATTCAGTCTCGTTATCAGGATAGAATCGTGCACATTCTGAATCCAACGCTTGACCAGCACAAGCTGATGTTGCAATCAGTGCTAACCTTTGCTTGGCCTCTGTATGAGCAGGAACCTTTCTTCCCCGTCATCTCCAGGCCTCTTCACCACACAGGTAAGAGTTCGCTCCACTCGGGGGGGCTTCTTCGACGGCTTTCTGGGGAAGTTCTGAACACCCAGCTCATCATCCCAGGGCTCCGAGGGACACAGGGGACATGTTACACTGTTCGCTTCACATATAGAAAGATACTTTTAATTTCAGGACTATACAGACATCTGAGAGGTCTGAAGGGGAGGAGACTTACTGCAGTCTTCTATGTCAGGCAGCTCTGAAGTCTTTGTACCCAGCTTCCCCAAAAGCTTCTTAGAGTTTTGCTCTTGTTTGACAAGAACCTGTGCAGACACACAACATGCCTCATGCCATTAACTGGAGAGAATCTTTTCTAATCTGTGTTCGCATAATCCTGAGTGGTACCAGTCGCAATTCGAAATCATCCCAACCTTGTGATAAGAGTGGCAGTGAGACTGCACGGGGCACTGACTGCACAGGGGCCCTTTAGGGGTGCAGACTCGTGCTCCCAGCTCCATCATGGCCTGGTTAAAGTCTCCAGGTCTCTCAGGATCCACCAGCAAATTGGCCAAATCCCTTAAACACAAGAGAAATAAAAACATTCAAAAGATTTCCGTTTATATATTATTTTGGTTTGGAGGTGAATCTCACCAAAGTGCCTCTGTCACTGCTGGCCTTGTGCTGTCAGCTCCAATCGCCCTCAGGCGACACAGCACCCGAATGACATTACCGTCCACAGCTCCGGTAAGCTACACAAGAGAGATCACATCACTATGAGCGATTAATAAAAGAGTACCTAAGACTTTGCTCTGCTGCAGATATCCATGTCTAATGACCCACCAGCCCCTGTGCAATAGAGCCTATAGCTGCAGCAGTGTAGCGTCCCACTCCAGGCAGCTGTTTGAGCAGGCTCTCAACCGTCTGAGGCATCTGTCCCTTTAGCTCTGACACCACCTAAAGGAACATATAATGAACACCCAAACACAGAAGGTGTGAGACTTCTCTGCAGACAGACTGTTTAGAAGTGTTAGATAAAGGGAAGAACACAATCAGACCTTCTGCGCTCCTTCATGCAGCCTTCTTCCACGAGAGTAGTAGCCCAGGCCTGCCCACATCTGATTCACCTCCTACCAAACAACACAATCAGTACATCCAAATTAAAAACAGCAGCATTTTAAAATCATTGTATGTGCATTTGCTGCTTTAAGGCATCACCTCTAGAGTGGCAGCTGCAAGATCCTGGACTGTGGGCCACCTCTGCAGCATAATAAATAGAAGCTTTAAGTTGCACACAGTGAAATCAGTGTCACAAGAAGTCCAGTGCACAAGAAAGCTACACGATGCACACCTTCATCCACTTGTTGTAATAGTCTTTTACTGTGGCAACCTGAGTCTGCTGCAGCATTATTTCTGAAACCCATACTGAAAAAAGCACATCACTTTAAGCAGCAGTTAAAGATGTGTACATTTGTCAAGAATGCACCCAACTCTTCTCACCTCCATATGTCCTGATGTTGATGTCTGACTCCGTTATAGCCTGTAGAAAGTAAAGAAAGGCAACGCTACAAATTTCCTCTGAGAAAAAGACTAAAAGTACGACAGAAACGTTAACTTTGAACCAAACTTATTTCTACATCACATGTTACATTAATGTATATTAATGATGACAACGAAGTAGTATAATATAGTTTCTTTTTACCAGAGTCCTCCATGGCAGCTCTCTCTTCTCCTTGTTGTACCAGTTAAGGAGTTGAGAGCGAAAGCGGACGACATCAGCAGGATCAGGGAAAGTGTGGTGCGGAGATGGTGAGGACGCATCTGTGGTTTCCTCTGGAAGACCAAAAACACAATTCTCACTCAGACTAAAGAAATCCCGCTGAAATCATATCTGTCTATTGTGCCGTTATTAAACGTTTCTATTGTATACTATAATAAATATGATTATTAGATTGAAACAAGTCCCATCAGACATTCATTCATGCCATTTCTTGCAGCAGTATCAGACTTTACCCAACACGAGCCTGCAGGACCCGGTTTGGCTGCGCACGCATCTGTACTGCTGTAAATTCTGAAGCTGCTAAAACATTCTGGCACTGCTTAAACAGTTTAGCATCATTTTTAGCATCACGGAAAGCGATGCGTTTACTTTCAAGTATGCAATGAAAGCTGAAGTGTAGATCTCTCTACGACGCGCAGATATTAAGTAACAGCAGCGTGGTTACCTTGTTTCACTGCTGTCTTCTTCCGCTTCGGTAATGCGCTTTCTACCACCTCCACTGCGGCTCGCTTGCCTTTCTGCATCGCTGAACGTAACCTGCTCATAATCAGAAATAATATAAAGCAACCGATCGTGTTTCTGTCCGCACAGCAGGACCAGACACGTTTGCTTCATGCATTCATTTCTGGCTCCCGCCACGCTAAGGAGCGACGGTCATCCAATTAGCTGTGAGGAAATCCGTTACGTATGCTAACGTCAACTCCGGTGGGCGGGTCAAAATAAGACCAGTCATTTCTTTATATTTTGCTAGTAAAAAAATGATAATAGGTGCAACGATTTATTGAAAAATAGGCAAACATACATGGAAATACAGCATATAAGTCAAAAACAGAGTCTTTAACAGCCTCCTTGTCATTTATTTAAGTAGCCTTCAGGAACAGTTTTCCAGGTTGCTTGAGCGAAATGCAAAGCTCTTCTCTGGATATTGGCTCCCTTTCTGATCTGTCGAGATGATCCCACATTGCTTCAATAACATTGAAGTACAGTCTCTGAACCTGCAGCCAATCCACGATTTAGACAACCCTACTGTGTGTCTTTTGGCTGTGTTTGGAACCATTTTCATGTTTAAAAATGAAGCAGCTGCAAATCCGATTCTTTCCAGATGGCATCACCACAGCCCTACCCAAGGAGCTGCAGGTGTCCTTCTATACACACTGTGTTGAATCTGTACTGGCATATTGCACACCAGTGTGGGCTGCCAGCTGTCCAGCACTCCAGAAGGTCATCAACACGACACAGAAGATCATCACCTGGTTGAGCCGTTACCCTCAGGTAGATGGTACAGGACAATTAAAGCTAAAATGAGCAGACTGAAAAACAGCACATATCCCAGGATGTTGCAATAATAAATAACAAACAACAAATGAACAGTGTTAAGCCCCCTTTGACTCAAACACACACAAACAGCAAACACACACACGCAGCAGGTAATTATCAAAAGAGTTGCAGAGAGCCAAGGACCACTCATGAAGTGCTACAGAAACACCTGGAATAAGCAGGTACAACTGATTCAAAGAAAACTATAAGTAGTGCTGTCAACCACCTGTATGCACACTCACCACATACGACTCCATTGCTTAAGCATGTCTAAGGTTTGCTGAAAAACATTTAGACAACCCCGTGAAATACTGGAAGGATATAGTCTGGTCAGATGAGACTAAAACTGAACTCTTTGGATGCTGTAATACACACCATGTTTGGAGGTCAAAAGGCGCTGCATATGTCTCCAAAAACACCTTAACAACAGTTCACATCATGGTGTGTGGCTTTTTCCAGCATGCGTTACTGTGCCAGTAATAATAATAATAATAATAATAATATTACTTCAATAATATGAAGCGTGCCGCTTCATATTATTGAAGGAAGAATGAATGGAAAAATGCACCGAGACATTCTTGATAAAAATCTGCTGCCATCTACAAGGATGATAAAGATGAAATGAGGGCGGACGTTTCAGCAACACAGTAACCACAAACACACAACCAAAGAAACTCACACTTGGTTTCAGAGAAGGAAAATAAAACTGCTCGAATGGCCCAGCAGTCACCTGACCTGAATCTACTAGATCTACGGAAAGAACTAAAGTTCATAGAAGGGACACAAAGAATCTGTTGAGGATTCCACGTCGATAGCAACTTTAAAAATATGCTTAGAAATTGGTGAAGTGTTTAATTGGTGTGTGTGTGAGAGAGAGAGTTTACTTGTGTGAAAACTGGGGCCTTCTATCAGCTCACACACCAGTCAATTGAGTACTCCTCTCCCTTTGGGGACCAAAACACCGTCCCCAATTAGATTTCAGAATCAGAATCAGAATACTTTATTGATCCATAGGGGAAATTATTTTATAGTGCGCCATTACAAACAAACATTAACAGGGACAGACAATACACTAACTAAGAATAGCCCAATATATACAGGCATATATACATAAAAGTCACTTATTAATAAATAGCTGATAATGTTACCTCTAATACCTCTAATAATGTTCAGCATGCTCTAAAACATGTTTTAATCCAAAAACCTTCCCTGTCCCCAAAGTGACATTCTTCTGATATTTTATGTATGTGTGATGTCTCCCTCACAAACTTTCTCTACCTGTGTATAACTCTATGTTGCCCCTAGTGGAAGAGTATGAAATTGTAAAGATTTGTATGAATAGTTTTATATAAATTAACATTTTTTTTCTTGACTAATCAATAGAAGTCAGTACATTATTTGTTAGCAATTAGTTGAAAATTGGAAATTTGCTTTTTTCCCCTTAATCACAAATACTTGAGTTATGATAACTATGTGACACTTTATAGCTGTATTGATAAAAAGAAAAAAAGCCCATGTAAAGTAAGCTGAGATTACAGCGCGTTTACGCTGAAGACACACACTTAGATGTCCTCTCTTTCAAATCCTTCTGTGCTGCCCCTGATTTTAAGTATAAAGACTGCAGCTGCTTTCTTATAGCATATATCTTAGAGTCGTCTGATAGAGTAGCTGTCACGGACCCGCTTCGCAGTGTGGACCTTTATTATTATTATTATTATTATTATTATTATTATTATTATTATTATTATTATTATTATTATTGTATTGGCTGTATGTTTGCTGCACTGTGCTCTTGTGTTCCATGCTGGTGTGTGTGTGTGTCTGTCTGCGGGTGTGGCTGGACAGCCACCTGCAGGCCTGATGGGCACGCCTAGGTTCTCACACACCTGCTTCTGATCAAGCTCGTCGGGGGAGCTACTTAACAGAGCGATGGAGCTTCTTCTGGTGCAGGATTGTTGAGTTAGACTCCATGTCAGTGTTTAAAGTGCTGTTAAGTGTATGCCTGCTGGAGTTGTTGCCGTAACGACTGCGTCTGTTGTTTTTTCCCCTCAGGAGGAGAGCGGAGCACAGGACAGCAGGACGCACGGGGTGTGCGTAGGCACGGGAGCAGAGAGCACGGACCGCGGTATACCAGCACTTAGGAGAAGGCACAACACAGGAGTTGAGGGAGCACATTGGAGATTTATTGTGTGGTGTACATTACCCCACTGTAAATAAACGCACTGTTCATTGCACTAAGTCCAGCGTTTGGGACCTTTCTCCAACATCCCCACGGCTTGCCCTGGCAGACCGTGACAGTAGCAGCTTTAGAGCCAGTTATTAACAAAATTCAACAAGTTGGTAATGAAGGCTGACACTGTTTTAGGTAGTTCTCTGAAACCTCTAGACAACTGTGCAAAGATGTAGAAATTGGCTAATCATTAGGAGGACTTATATACTTCATATTTCAGCTGGTGCTTGATTTTAGTGTTTTTCTCCCCAGAAAGTTAAAGTGTGTTGTGCAGAAAAAGGATTGTAGTGAGATTTTATTTAAAATCTGAGTGGAAGAGAAATCCAAAAATCTTTAAATGAATGAAACTAAATTCATTTCAAAAATAAATGACAGCACTAGACCCCTGTCTATGTAGCTCCAGTACTCTGTACCTCTTGAGGTTCAAACCGCACAACCCTCACTAATAATACAACTATGATGTAATTATTTTGTTTGATTATACATACACATCTGCATTTGATCTTTTTTTTTTTTTTAATGGTATGGCAAAAAACATCCCCAGGCCATACATTACAAATGGAAAATCTCACAATCAGCGTGGCTATAAGGCTTAGGAGGCCACCTCTGCTTTGGCATTATGCCCTGGAAAAACACTTGAAGGTAAAACAAACAAACAAACACAAAAAATCTTACTGTTGCAAAACATACTAATGGCAATCTTTATTGCTACCAGTTAGTGCCATTTAAGCTATAATCCAGAAGTGGAATTGACCTTTACGTACATGTTCAAAGCGGAACTTTTTGATGTCATTGTGCACACCATGTTTGAAGAAAGACTGGTTCTGCATATCACCCCGAAAAACAAAATGCAAAAAAGCTTTGTATGCCCAAAGTGAGAGCTGTGTCTGCGTTCTTGGCACAATGCTGAGCTTGTTCCCAGGGCAGGTTAAGCTATGCCTGGGCTGGCCCTTGTCACCAATTCTGTTTGTGGTTTTTATGGATGAAATTGTGTCTAGTTTGTGATGCTTGTTTACAAGTGATGGTAGGATGTAGCAGGAGTTGGAGGTTGGATTCCACAGTAATGTGGAGGTATCACTGTTGTGATAAAGAAACAACTGAGCCAAAAAGCAAAGCTCTCAATTTACAAAGGTGTCTATGTTCTGACCCTACAACATGTTATCACTCCTAACTCTTCAAATATGGACTCTTGGTCAGGGTCCCTCTGCTTCACTTATCAACACGCCGGGTATCTCTCTCGCGTCATGAATTAACTTGCAGGGTACTCTTATTGTATACTATAGAACACACACACACACACACACACACACACACACACACACACAGACAAAACATATTAAGGATTGCACATTAACATAAAACTGTTGTACACACACACATATGAAGAGAGAGAGAGTATGCATAGTATGCAAACGGCTACTATCAGCCATAGCAGCCGTTTGCTGTCAATTAGACAGCAGTCTTTACTCTAATTATTAGAGTAGAGAGTGCGAGCCGCGCCCTCTCATTCAACGTCAGTGTCTGACCTCACAAATGACTGGTGCAAAAACACACTCCTAAACCTTTATTAAAGCCTTCTCAGAAGAGCTGAAGCTGTTATGGCTGCAAAGGGTGAGTCGATATCATATTTAACCCTATGGAAAAAGAATAGGATGCCACTTAAGTTCATATGGCTGTGAAAGCAGGCGAGCAAATACGAAAGTATATCCACACTCTAACACAAGTTTCTATAAACTCTGCTGAGTAACTCTGTGGTGTGCTTCTTCCTCCTGCGCTTCCTGACTCACATTTTTATACAATCCCAGCAGTCTGTTGCCTAAAATAACAAGCAGTCTGTTGTGGTGCATGCGTTCCTCCTACTCTACATTTACCCAATAAAAAGAATATATTTCTATTGAGCGGTTTTTATTTGCTGTGTTAAGACAAAATACAAACTCCTCAACCTTTGCGTTTATGTATTTATCTTTTTAGAGGACACTAATTATTTTACATACCAACATCAAGAATACAGGCAGTTATGTGATATCTTTTGGTATAAAAAGTGAAAACAATGCAAAAACACCTGAATGTGGGGACCCTACTGCTCACATAGAATGTAATAAAATGCCTATTTAAATATTGCCATATGAGTAAACACACAATGTGACAGACCACAAGTCTTTGCTGTCACTTTTGTTTGTGCTGCATGTGTTGACTCATGTAGAAGTACAGTTATACAGAAGAGTGGCAAAATTTATTGCCCAACAATGTGACAGACTGATAAAATTAAACAAACTCATCCTTTCAAGGTAAAGCTGCTAAAGGTGGTTCTACAAGCTACTGAATCAGAATCTCTGGGTGTATTTAGGTTGCTTTTTTAATGTACTTATCCCTCCTGATAGTTTTTTTCTTTTTACTAGTTCTGCTTTTGGTTAGTGTCCTCGTCACTCTGGCTGGAGTGAGACGTTACTTTACGCCCATCGGCATTGCACAGGTAGTCAAACATCTCTAGGATGACACATCCGTACATGCCATCACGAGATCCAAGCGTAGTTTCAAGGCAGCACAATGTCTTCCACCCCTCACCCCCCACCCCTCGTAGCAGATGACTACCCCTGCTTGAGCCTGGTTATGCGGGAGGTTTCTTCCTTTTAAAAGATATTTTTTCCTTCCCGTTGTCACCAAGTACTTGCTCATAGAAGGTCATCTGATTGTTAGGGTTTTCAATAAGAGGCACCCTGTGAAGCAACAGTTGAAGTTGATGTGAGATATGGATGATGCAGAAAGATATTAATTTGACACTCACGACAATGCGTGCCCTCACGAAGGACTGGCAATATTATCATGGCCCAAGAGCTGACAATAGAATATGTGCATCAACGTTCACTTATGCACATGCATGCGTGTGTGCATGTTCACATATACACGCATGCTTGTGAACATGCACACATTTACCCTTGTGTGCATGAGTATGCACAGCATGCCTCCCGTTGGAGTGTTTAGATTAGCTGATTGCATCATTGAGTAACAACTAACCGTTGAAAGAAAGGGAATGGCACAGAGCCTCTTAAAAAAACTTCTTGTATTCAGAAACTGTGTTCAACTCGATTCTTGGCTGAAGGCTTTCTAGCAGTTGACTCTTTTATATCATTCCTCCATTAAAAAGCAGACTAGAAAACCATAGCAGAAGCAATACCCTGTAGCTCAGTAGTTTCTATGTTAATGTTATTTCCTGGATGACTATTAAGCAACCTAACATCCAAATGTTATTTTAGGCACTACAGAAAATAGTTCTTCACAGTTTGTATTCATTATAACTGTGATAAAGTTCATAGTGCATGTTCATCGTTGAGACGAGGAATGAGGAATTTCCAGAGATAGAAGAGATAGAAGTACATGCTGCAGCATGTACTTCTATCTCCGTGCTGCACTCAATGAGCCCATTTTGAAAACTCACGCCTCGTCCCATCGTTCCAATCCCAGCGGGCAGCCTTGTGGGGGTTTGAACAGCCGGTTCCGCTTCCTTAATTCTTCGATAAGCCAGGGCCAAGCCAGCTCCGATCAGCAAGAACCCTGTTATTATGGTTCCGAATAGGTAGATATCTTCAGCAGTCAGGCTCACCCGAGCCCAAACTTCTCATTGAGAAAGGGGTGTCAATTGCATTCAGAGACCAGTTGATCAAATCCATAATTCCTCTTTTAGGTTTTAGAGAACAGACTGTGAGAGAATGTTCAGGGAAAAGTAAGTAAAAACACAAGACAAGACAAGGACATAAGAAGCTAAGCAGGGAAGATAAGGGCAGGAGAGGAGAAAAGTGCGACCGCCTTCGCTGAGAGCCAAAAGACAAGGCTCTGTCTTTGAATCTGACTAAAGTCTGTGTAGGTTTTCAAATGTCTCACATTCCTTGTTTGCAAACAGCTGGCAGTCACTGGGACTAAACATAGCCTGAGCAGTTATGAACAAGACTCTTTGTCTTAACTGTAACTTCCAGTTAGTGTGGGTGTGCCTGGCTACAGTTTCCCGTCAGATTTGCATAGTCAGAACTTCCGGACAAATGAACTACACTCCTTTCAGCCCTAAAACACTTAAAACAAGTGACACAGCACATCTCGCCAGTTGCCATGCAAACTGACAAATAGTCAGTTTGCATGACAAACCAAATCTGGGAGTGGCTGATGCATTTATCTATGCTGCAGAGAGGTTATACTTCCATCTAGACAGTAACAGCTGCTAGGCTTTTTTGATTTCTTAAGTGCAATTCGGCCATTTGGTGATGTCTCCATTCCCGTTTGCCTTGGATGCCTCGGACTTGGAACTATCAGAGATAAGCAGGAGCAGGAGTACAGCACAAATGTGTTGGATTTTGTGGAGAGGTATGGGAGAAATCCCAGATGTGAACAGTCTGTTGATGTGATGTGGGGAAGTACCAGTACCTGTGGGGGGTTACTCCCACTAGGTTTATATCTGGGACTCTCCACCATTTGACCTTAGAACTGAAGAAGCTTCTCGGATGAGAGGTGAAACGTCTTCAAG
>NW_005187600.1:488810-489777 GCF_000239375.1 Pundamilia nyererei
AAAAATAGGCAAAACCTGTAATATTATTTTCTTTGAATATTCTGATTACGACCTACATGGAGTATATCAGTATCTCGGGAAGGGTGGGAGAGGCATCATTTATTTTGCTGCTGGACAAGCATAACATGCTCAAATAGAAGCTTTAAACATGTAATCAGTGTTGATTGTACTCTACCGGAGTACTCGAAGCGCTCTATACAACACGCCACATTCACACAAGCACTATCTTCTATGCTTTTTAAGTGCTTTCTAGCTACCATGCACACACATGGTGTTTTGTATTCTGATCGATACAACTTGGAGTTGATATCTTGCCCAAGGATATTTGGTATATGCCAAATACCCTTGGGCAAGGTATCGCTTGTTTCATCCAGTTTCATCATAATAAAACTAATGAATTAGTCCTATCTCCAGTCATATATTTTCTTAATTTTGCTTTCCCAGTTCTAAAAAAAGAAAAAGAAAAAGCAAACAAACAAACAAACAAAAATAAAACAATGTAAGGGGATATAAGATATTTTTAGTTTTATACATAAGGACTGCACCTAATGATATATTTTTAAATTTCAGAATAATTAGTTCAGGGGTAATTTGTCAAAAACCAGATGTGCAATAAATCTCCAGCTCTGCCGTGTGTCAAAATAAACACTGAACCCACGGGGAAGCCACTGAGCTGAATACAGCTCAAAACAAAATCGAGATATAATTAGTCACTTCTAATATTTGAAATTTGAAGTGACTAATTTTGTCTAATTCTTGTTCAGTAACAGCTTGAGCTGCACAGTCAAGGATGATGTAAGGGTGGGAGGGACATGTTTCAGATTTCTGTATTTGGCCAGTCCACCCTCCCGGATTATTTCAGTCTTCAACACAGCCTGCGGAAAATTTTAGGTGATAAGTTTGCTTTGTATTGCATTTTAAAGGGACACCTGATATGAGTCTCTCTGACCAACTCTGCAATGCCTGT
>NW_005187600.1:519234-526910 GCF_000239375.1 Pundamilia nyererei
AATGCCACAGTGATCGTTTGATATATGGACCTGTAGCAGAGTTTAGGTCCAGACACAGCTAGTGACCTCAGACTGAACAATCGGATAGAATATTTTCCTGAAGGTCTCGGGAATCATCATGGCGGCTTTTGGCAAATGTTAGGTGAGCCTTTTTGGTTTTTTCCTTCGAGTTCGGCCATGGATGCCATTTTTTCCCAGCCCACTTTCCTATTATTAAATCATAACCTTTAACTGAAGGAAGTGAGACCCACAGCTCTATGTTGTTCTGGGGTGTTTTGTGGCCTGCCATTGCATTCTTGGCTCATGTTTGTTACGCCACTCCTGAGAATGTTCGTCACCATTGTAGGTTTTACCCATCTGTGGATAATGTACTGTGTGTGGCTAGTGAAATTGAACTCAGCTTCCAAAAACAAATGCAGTTAATTACAGTTAATACATCATTAAACAAAATGGTGCAATTACTTTTTTGGATAAGGCTCAGGAGAGTTGGATAGCTTTTTTGCCCTAATAAATGCATTTTGTAACCTAATCTGAAGAATTTGTGTGAAACGTGCAAAAAAAAAAAAAAACTGCGACCAAGGAGGCAGCAAATACTTTTTCATGGCACTGGAGCTGCTGCCAGTGTTGAATCAGGAAACATGAATTATGGTTCCAGACCAGACTAGTGTTGGTGGAAAACGGAAGCTGAATGAGTTACGATGGCACATTTATAACCACAGTTATTGGTCAGCTGCACTTGGGTGTGATCAAGTTCATACTGAAACCAGAGGATATGTGTCATCTGCTTTTCCACTGCAAGGAGCCGCAGATCGAAACGTGCTTAAGAGCCAGGAGGAAACCAAAGAACCACGATACACACACAGTTCATTTATTAGTTTGTGACAATGTACTGGGACATTTTCTGATACACCTCCTGTAGTCTTCATTACATGACATGTACAATGTCTGACAGCTCAGCAGCAGCATTTGCAGTCTGCCTATTACCACCTGTGCTCACATTTTAGCAACAGATATCAACCCTTCACTTATGTGTAACCTAAGGCCATGGAGCTCCACCTTAATGATGGACAATTTAGAACATAAAGAGTTACGTACATGACAGTACTGTGCAAAAACTAAGCCACCGACCTGCCCACCCACCAAATTTCGCAAAACACAAAGGTCCTTGAAAAGCATTCACAGATCACAGAGATCTGTATGCAAGGGGAGCTTAAATATCAACCATTTTCTGCAGGATTTACATTTACAGACTCACTCACATGCTAACGTTAGGTGGGGAAGGACACTATCAAAGAAAATGTTGTACTTCTTTGTGCTTTTATTGTAAACCTGGTGACTTGGGCAATGGACATTTTATAATGCGGCAAAGAAATCCTGTACAGAGGACTCAACTCGATGCCAAGAAAATGAGAATACAAATGCATAGAAACCGAACATTTTTAAACTGAAACCAAACATAACTGCATACTCCATCATTATGACCACATCACACTCTTTCACCGCCTGTTTTGGAGGACAGGAAGTTGATTTTCCAAGCACATTAAAAAAGCCCAACCTTGTCTACGTTTTAATTTTGTCTTCAGCACAAAGAACAGGGACACAATCCTTGGAATTTATTCAGTAGTTTGGTTAATTTCTATAATAAATTAAGTACTCTGCTCCCACTCCACAGAGACAGTGGCTTTCATTACAAATAACTGCAGTGGTAAAGAGGATGCACATAAAGCAAATCAGATACTTTACATTCACATAATTACAACTGCATGTGGTCCTCCTGTCTCTGGTCTGATTAGGAAGTGCAAATGTCTCGTGTGTATTTCTGGTTTGTTAACTGGTCTACTTGTGCTTTGGCCAATAATGTGACATCTCACTGAATAAGAAGTCAAGACCTTAACAACAAAACTCTACCACAGCCCATTACATCAGCACACACTGCACTTCCTTTAGTCATGTCTGTGTTGGTGGTAAACACTGGTTAACAGAGCCCTTATGCTGCCTGACAAAACAAACAGATTTCACAAAGTCACCGGACAGTGAATCCACCGAGCTACTGATCTCATTTTTCTCAGGAAACGTCTGTACAGAGACGACTCAAGGCCCGTCTGAGAACAGGCCTCTGGTATGTGTGCAGAATAAATCGTAAGTTAGCAGTCCAAAGTCTGATGTCCATCTCTGGCAGTCTTAAAATCACATATCTGTTTCTGCAACAGTTCTTCTGCAGCAGTTTTGACAGAGAGGCATATGGCAGCATTTCTGAAAGATTCGGAAGTCCTCTCTCCTCCGTCCTGCAGCGTGGCGTTACAGTAATCAGGTGTGAGCAGTCCTGCAGTCTCTCTCAGGCTCATTCCAATCACCGCGCCCAAAGTTAAGGAAGAAGGTGTGTGTATCGCAAATTTAAAACCAGACCTTGATAAAGTTTCTGAACCGTAACGATGAATCCACCATCCATTGCCTTCGATGTCCCGTTACAACGCCCCTGTGCATTCCACCGCCCTCTGTCATCTTTCCTCAGTCCTGCTTGTCCATACCACAAAAAACCCTTCATTCTTCCAGTCCTTTCCCAGATGTAATCCTGTCCAGCAGGCCAACTGAGGAAATTGTGCACACACAAATAGACAAACACTTACGTACACCCACACAGAATTCATTGTACATCTTTAACATAATCACTGCTTTTATAATCGCCATCTTACTAATCCAGGATACAGCAAAGATGGAAGTGTTTTGTGTATTTTCATTTTTATGCATAATTCATGTCCGTGTTTGTGTGAGCGTATACATGTGTTTGTGCGTGTCCGGTTTAGTCCAAAGGGGTTTCGTGTCAGTTGGTCTCGTAGGAGGAAAGCAGTGCAGCATCCACAGGCTCCATGCACGAGGGGCAAGTGAAGGATCTCATCAGCCAGTCATCGATACAGTCCATGTGGTAGATGTGCATGCAGGGCAGGAACCGGATCGGGTCTCCGTAGACAAAGTCCATCATACAGATGACACACCTGCAATGGTGAACAACATTTGTCTTATTAAAAACACACTAGTCATTGGTTGAACAGCACAACTACACAGGAAACAACAAAACAAGTAAAAAACAAAAAATACACAGACAGACCTTCAACTATGATAAATGATTACTTCTCAATTTAAAGGCACATCCCTGGAATTTGGAATAAAATAAAATGCAGAATAAATAATATGACATTTTTGAGATAAAAAAATAATTATTTAATTCAAAACATTTGATCTAAAAGATTCATCTCTCAGTCAGAACATGCTATATCAGGTGGAAGCTAGCGAGCTAACTTCCTGCTAACTTCTAACTCAGTTAAATTTAATAAATCCTGTTTTCATGGATGCCTGGATGTTAAACTTCATTGTTACACCTGGTAAAGCAGCAACGCTGATCATTTTATTAAAGATGAAAGACTTTAGACAGTTTAAACTCTCAGTGATGCTGCAGTGTTCGTTTGACTTTGGGACCTGAAGTTGACAGAGCTCCAGATCCAGGTGGCCGCAAGTCAAAGTGTCAACCTGTCCATGTCCCGCAGCAGCCTGGATTCAGTTTGAATATTGCTATGAACTGATAATGATCGGTTTATGCCTTTTATTCACTGTAACATAACTTTTGGGTGACGGCACAAAGACAGAGGAGGACAGAGAGCAAAAGGAAACAGGTAAGAGTGGACATGTGATCAAATTCACCAAAAATGATAAAGCTGCAGCTTCTGTTTCACCCACATTCACTGATTCATTCATTCATTCGAGATAACTAAGCAGTGTGCTGTACTGTTGTCGATGCTCTTATAATAATTATTATAAGATTATATCTTTGTCATTTTCTAGTTTCTAGTCAAGTGAGGAGGATGGAGAGAGAGGATCTACTGCAGTGTCTGTTCTTAGACACTACAATAGGTCATCCAACTGCTGTATTTTTCAGACTAAGGCACACTTAAAATCCTTTAATTTCCTCAAAAATTGACAGTGCGCATTATGGTCCAAAAAATACGGTAATTATGTTGCTTTTGAAGGTAAAACTAATGTTTATCCAACTGAATTGAGGTTTGCAAATGTCAAAAGGACTGATTACAGTTGCAAACAGCACATTGCATTAATATTAATTACAAGGCACTGCTGAGATTATGATTGGCAGCTGAGCCCCCCTAAAAGTTTGAAACTGGAACTGCCCCTGATAATAATTACAGGACAGTCTGGGCAATGAGAGCGCGTTCTGTCATTTTACACGTATTTTTACAATTTAAATGCTCGCGCTGACAGGCTTATTTAGTTTACTATAGCAGCATTTCTTTATCACGTAGAAAAACTGAGACATACTGTTGAAATTGCAGTTATCATATTCAGATATCTAAATGTGTAGTAAGACTTCTTTACACTGGGTTCCACTTTAACTAAGGCGACCACATGCCACACAGCTGGAGTGCAGCGGCCAGATTTGAGTCCAACCCACAACCACTCGCTGCATGACTTCCCCTCGCTCTCTCCCAGCGTTGCTGTAATTTGACTGCTGCACTAACCAATGACAGAAAAAACTCCTTTGCACAGACAGAAAGGAGAGTTTTACTTATCCAACCCACCTAAAATCAAAGTGGGCGGCTCCCCCCAAAAATATCAAGGTTTGTGCTGTACTGTAACTACACATCTCTGTATCAAAGCAATGTTTTCATGCTAATAACACGAATTTATTATATTCTGAATTTTACTGGAATGTGCCAACATGAAGCTGTGTGGAAAACCAAGCAGTAACTCAGTGAATAAACTCCTGTTTGAAACGTATGAATTCTTGAATTCTGCAGTGAAGCAGTATTTGTGTTTGCCCACTCAGAGCTTCTACTCACTCTCTGATCTTCTTCTCGGATCCATCCCTTCCCGGGTCATACACGCCCTTTGGGAGGTGCTGGATAAGCCCGATGCGTTGAGCGATTCGGATCTGCTCCTCTTCGGTCAGCTGAGTGACCAGTCGGGTTTGGCTGGGCGTCGGATGGTAGACAGGCACATGGATTTGCTCCTGCAGGAAGAAAAGAGACAACATAAAGAGGCTTAACACTGTTGAGTAAGTCTACTTTACAAACTCTGTAACATGAAAGCTGTGGCAGGGGAAGAATTGATGAGAAACACTAAGTACAAACGTCTGAAAAATACACCTCAAAGTTGGCCTTTAAAAAAAAAAAGTATTGTTTGAGAGGATATCGTCACCGAATCTCTCAGCAGGCTATATCTGTGCTGGATTTACTTTAACAAAGGAAGATTTGGGCCTTCTCACTTTCAAAAAGGAAAGAAGAAAAACTCCTGATTATGGCACAAACTTATTATGTGAGCCGGGACATAAAAATAAACTCTGCCAGTACAACACTGATGAGGCTTATCACATAAAATCCCTCAGCTTAACAAGCAGACGGGTTCATTCACTTTAGTCCTCTACAAAATCAAAGTACTCGAGTGCAACAATCTCACAATCCAACAAACTCTCCTAATATATAACTGTCAGTGTCGAGAAGCCGGCCCAAAATAAGACTCACATCCTCACAATATCCATCGTCAGTATCTAAAGCAGTCTATTAGGCCTGGATGTCTGGACATGCTGTAAGCTAATGATTTCAGGCAGTAGATGGTAGTGTTTCCCCACACCCATAAGCCACTGCAGCCGATACCAACATGCGATGGGAAAATCTTACTGTTGTTCTAGTTCACGTCATTAAAAGTAACTTTATTTATTTAACAGTATTTCTAACTGATGCACATTTGCCTAACAAATAAGGATCCCAGCAGGAAACAAATCCATTTGGGTTTTGAGCATTAACAGTTTTTTTTAATGCCAATTTAAAGCAGCTCATATTTCTAGCTCAATAATTTTCTGACTCAAACATCAAAGCAGCCTCAGTCGAGAGAAGTGTGAAATGAAAAGTCTGCCATTATGTCTGGGATGGGTTTCTTTTCTTGTCTTTGGTTTTTTTAAACACTGGCCTGGAAAACCACATAAGTGAAAGATTAATGTGTCATCAAAGTAACAGAGAGTCAAAGTGAACGGGTTTCAGTATTAAAGAGTCAAAGCAAACATGAGAGGCACAATATCGTCACACCAAAGCATGCACTGTATTCTGACTGTCCTTACAGTGTAATATAATGTTATTTTCTGACAGTGATGTTACTTCATTTCCTGTTCCAGCGTCAGTCACATCAAACTACGAGCTGCACACAATCACGTTTGTGTAGATTGAGAAACCCTCAGCATACCTGAATACCTCCACAAACAGACACAACCACAGCACCATAAATTCACCATTAGAAGCTCGGAGCAGACCCGAGTTAGCCATCTGAATGTGCCAGGTTCAGAGTGACAACACTCCTGAACTCTGAGGTATCTGAAACGCAGCATAACCGTGCAGCCTTCTTACTCAGCTCTGAGTTTATCCTGACAACACAATATTTCAGAAAATATTTATATAAAGACTTTCAAGCTTTAAACCAAACCAACCAGCCACAAATAAAATCACGGCCAGAACAAAATGTGTTCAGGATCAAAAACTAAAACAAAAAAACCTCTGAAAATCCTTTTTATTGCTGCAGTGTTGTTAAACCTGAACAGAAAGAGATTTTGTAGTTCGTGTTGTGTGTGTATGTAAATGATAGCTTAGTTATCAGTACTGTACAGTTGTTCCTGACCTCAATCACCGCTCTACCAGTTTCTGACATTTGCATGGTAACAGCGATCTCCACCAATCAGGAATATCGCTGTTTAAATTCAGGATTGTGGGTAGTGTAGTGTCTTTCTGTCACAATGTGAATCAAACAAACCACGATTGGTATCATACAAAGCTGTGGTTTCTACAGGTTTCACAGTTTTGTCCTTCATGCTTCATGACTTTCTTAATGACATTGCCCACTGTGCTGTCTACTTCTTTTCATATGTAGTCCACCCAATTAAAATCACAGCTGGAAAGTGGACGACAACATATTCGATTAAACAGATGATGCCTGGAAAAGGCCTCTGTAAGAAGTCAAAGAAGTGTCAAAGGTATTGTAACTGTACCTTCAGGGGTGAGATTGCTTTTTTGTTTTGTGTTTAAGCATGAGAGGTAACACACAGACACACACAAGCAGTCTACTTTTTAATTTGTTTGAAATGCTATCTTTTAAAGCTAAAGAGTTTTAATGGGACAGATGGAGATGCTAGCTAGCCTCTCAGTCTCTCAGCAACATTTAACCCATGAGTCAGCATAATTTTAGCAGTCGAGGCTGTGTGTTCCTCCTCTGACAGCCATTTTTTAGCCAACTCCAAAAGCCAGGCAGCGATAATAAAAGCTGCAGACGGGGCCTCTTGGGGAGGGGGGGAGCAGCAGCTGCACTGTGTGTGTTTAGGGTCCTCAACTGTGCAATGGTCAGCAGTGTAATTGTTGTCATATGTCAGCTGGGCTGACAACTGTTTATTAAGTGACCTCAGTGGTACCAAAAGGGTGAAAGGGGAACTAATGAGGGGGGTGGACCTTGGTTCTCTCTGCCAAGCATGCTGTAGGTTGCTGAGCCAAGCACACAGCAGCTACAGCAGCGACTGTCAGCCTGCCAGGCTCAGGCTGCTAATGGTGAGCGGGAATCAAGGTGATGGTAGCAAGTAGGGGAAGCAGATGCACACAATAAGTGGAAGGTTTCCAAAAGAAATCAGCTGGGGG
>NW_005187600.1:526930-545068 GCF_000239375.1 Pundamilia nyererei
GGGGACTATCTGCATTCTGCATCAAGCTGTAAGGGAAGCAACACCTGAAACATGAAGCGTTCGCAGTCTCTGAAATCTTAGCTCTTCTTCTGAGCCCTGCAAAGTAACAAAATCTCTGAGAGACCTGCAGACACTTGCACACAACGCAGGGCAGCATGCACACCGGCAGCAAGAACAATAACGGGGGCCGAATGATGCGCGTTAGCATCACAGGATGTGTTTTGTGGTGCGATAACAGGACAAGACTCAAAGTGTGCCAACACCGGTAAATGACCTCATCAAAGCAGGAAGTTGATCCACCGATGCTGGCCAATGATATTATAACTAATATTAAACACATCCCCAAATAAGAAAAAGAAAAACCTGGATGTTAATTATTATAAATGATGTCCCCATTAGTGTAAAAAAGGGATGAAAAAACAGTTTCTCTGCAAAAACTGCCCCAGTCAGCTTGACACATCTAGTTTCTAAAGACAAGCACGTTCAAGGCAAAAATACTCAGCTTGAGGCTTTAATAGGTGATGTCATGTTGGCGACACCCAACTTTAAACACATAGTTTGTACCACAATTTAAAGTCCTGCATGAACATTAGTTATGCCTCTGTAATATACTAATCAAACCCCCCCCGAGCCATCTGATCATCATTACTTGTAGCTCGGCTGTCAGTTTTCAGTCCGAGGAAAATGAGAACTAAACTTTTGGATGAAGTTGTGAAGAGAACAAAAGAATTTACTTGTAGCTGAGTCAGGGCTCTGTGTTGGAGGCAAAGCCCACGTCTATGTCACTGACCTGCAGTACAATAACACGCTTGTCAGCGCGGTTTTCTCCACGCCCCCAATGTTTCTGTAACCATATTAGGACAAAATGTAGGTAATCAGACGCTCCAGTGGGGTTTATTGCCGCCTTCCTTACAAGGCTAAAGATCAACATCATGTAAGAATGAAGTAATGTAACCCTTACCTTTGATTAAGGCCGAGGACCTAAAGTTCAGCTCATTACCATTATCTGGACACAATGAAGAAGTTACACAGTTTTTCCCTTTTCCTCGACTGCGACACATGCACACTTTCTTAGCATGTTTGTGAATGTAGTCTGGGACATTACAATATACTTTCAAAAATAAATAAATAAATATACAATATTCTATTACATGCACCGAAATCATTCAGAAAAATACTTTTCAGTTTTCATTTCTTATTTTTTCTCGGCTCCATCACATTTGAAGGCCAATTAGAAAGTGCCACCAAAGCAACCTGGCTGAGCACACTGTGTTCAAAGCAAACTGCTGGCGAGCCCTCTCATCCCAACAGTAATGCAGCTGGTTGATAGACTGTGCTCCTCTTGTGTATCTACTACAGTGAGAGAGCATATTAAAACCTCATCAGGAGAAACTTTATGACTGGTTCTTATGTGACATGTTTCCGATCCTCTTTGACCCTCCTGCGCTGACAGACTGAAGACAGAAATATCACCTGTATTAGATTTGCAGACAGATGGGTGACAAATTAAAACCTGAGATCGTTGACATCATTTTATACAAAAAACACTAAAATTGATCATAACTCCAACAACAAAGAGTGAAAATTTCAAAGTCTGCAAAGTGTCTCAGCCAATAAGATTTAGCTATGAAACAAGCTGAAAGTAGAATATAGGCCAGACTAAATGTGATCAATAAAAACACTTGTCACTGCTTCTATCAGGATACTCTGGTGTTACAGCCGAGAGTGAACACACATATGCATGCACCCCCCCTCTAAAACACACAGGGGTGCCTTATCTCCTGTGGTCCAGACCGAGATGAGTCAGCTCCTGTCTCGCCAGCTGCTGTCCAAATTACCACAGTCGACACACACACACACCGTCTGCTATACGCCCGTCTGCACAAAAATATGCAGGCATAAGCTTACAGCTACAGCCCAATGCTAAGAACACACACTGAACTGCACCTCCCTCTCCTTTGTTTCACAGTTTATAAAAACAACTGACGCAAACACACAATGACTCGTTTTGTTTTGACAAGAATTTTAATGGTATGCTAGGCTAAGTGGCCGGCTCACAGGACTCATGTCCCCTACTTGGCTTTCTAAATCCATCCATCGCCCATCTATAGCCAGTGACAGCACAGACTGCAAATTCTTACATTTGGCCTTTAAAATAATATTATACTAGGAGTATTTCCTTATCCTAAACAATCTGAAATGAGGCAAATATAAGGAAATTTAATGGGTGTGGGACAATTTATACTTTAATGTATCCTTTTCCAATACTGCTCCAAACAATTTGACTCAGTAGCGTCACTACTTCATAACTATTTCTGGTGGCAGTTGAAAGAATGAGGGAAGTATACAGGAGTTGCAGAGATGAAGAAACTCACAGCGGAAGGAGGAGGGCAAGCAAATGCATCCACCCATTTTCTGCTACTCATCCAGAGTCAGGTCACAGGGGCAGCAGCCTAGACAAAGAAACCCAGACCTCCCTCTCTCAACCACCTCCTACAGCTCATCCGGGGGAGCACAGGGACGTTCTTAAGACACCCAAGAGACACAATTTCTGTAGCATGTCCTGGGTTCAACCTGGGGCCTCCTCCCAGAAGGAAATGCCTGGAACACCTCACCCAGGAGGCATCCTAGCCAGATGCCAGAAAGACCTCAACTGGCTCTACTCCAAGCGCTTCACAAATGACTGAACTCGTCACCTTAATTCTAAGGAAGAGGGCAGGCTCTTCCTAGAAAGCTCATTTTCACCGTTTGTATCCTCAACCTCGTTCTTCCGATCACTACCTTGCTTGTGACCATAGGTGAGGATATGGATGTAGCTCATCTGCTTTGCTTTTATGTTCATCACTTCATCCACATCGCTGCATATGCAACCCCGATCCGTCAATCCCCCTTTCCAGTCACTCGAGAACAAGACCTGAAAATACTTAAACTCCTCCACTTAGGGGACTGACTTGTCCCTGACCCAAAGTGGAGACTCCAGTCTTTTCTATCTGAGAACCATGGACTTTGAGGTGTTAACTCTCATTCCAGCCACACTCGGCAGTGAACCAGCTCCCCTGCTAGCTGGAGGCAACCACCTGATCAAGACAACAAAACCACATCACCTACGAAAAGCAGAGGCGAGATCCTGATACACCAAAGTGTAAGCCTTCCATCACTTAGCGCTGTTCATAAATATTTACAGTTGGATGTAATGCAGGATAAAAGTTTTTTATTTTTCACCTGTGGCCTGAGTGTCTGTGGAGAAGCAGGGACTGGTGAGATTTGGCCTGTATGTCGTATTCTACACCCTTCTTGCAGCTGTAAATAAACGCTGATTAGTGCATCCAATAGCACTCTTCCTCTCACCTCTCAATCATGGCCCATGTCTGCCCCTCCATGAGCCTGGCTCATCCATCAGCCTCTTCATGTTAAATTTAAAATTCTTCCTCCCTGCTATTGCCAAATGTTTGCTAACAAGGATCACCGGATCCCTGGATTTCTAACTATAATTTTATACACAAACACTAAATGACTGAGCATGTTTTGGATCAAAACTTACAAACAAAATCTAACTGAGTCACCTGACAAAGGTCAAGTACAAGTGACAATGTTTTTGGAATGTAATTTAAAGGAAATGTGTAACGCCCCACCAAGAGAGCTCGAGGCACTTGTGAAATTGCTAAAATAGAGTGAATTTGTTCTTGTGACATGTGGTGGGTCAACATCTTACTAAATAGTATTTGGGGGTTTTTTTGTTTGCTTGTTTGTATGTTGTTGTTTTTTGGGGGGGGGTCCATCTGTATGTGTAATGTAACAATTATAAAAATTAATTCCCCCATTCCTCTTTACAAGGATTTTGCAAAAATTAGCCACAACATTATACCTGAGAGGTAACTTGAGAAAGAGAGGAGTCAGAATAAAAACTAACAAAAAAAACCAAAATTCCCTGAAAAAGGATTATAATAGTATCTTATCCATTTCATGGTTCTCTATAGCATCTATGTGAAGTGTCCACATATGGAGTTATGAATGTCAGATCTGTGCACTGTCTTCATAAGCCATGAAGTTATTCAACAGCCCCAAATGCAGGCTGCCAACATACAGTCGACAGAGCCAGTTCTGGACTTTGGATCATGAATGCTCTGTATACAGACAGCAGTGATTTCCAATCAGTTTAACATGCAGACAACCTCACGGGGTTGTTTAGAATCGATGGGGAAACATCTGAAGACAGGTATGCACTTATAAAATGTTGCATTTGTTCCAGATGTGCTTGGGCACTATTTACAGTTTCCAGGTTGGCTAAACCTCAGGCTAGGTATAACTTAAGCTACAGACAGAAACGAAGTGTTAACGAATCTTAAATTGGAGACAAATCCATTAATCGTTTCCTGTTTTTCAATTTAAGGGCTTCAGTGGGCATCCTAACCAAAGTGTGCTGATTAGACTGTTATGTCTCGAGTATGGCCCACATATGAAAATGACAGAAGGCAACACAATTCAACATTTAATTACATTAGAGCCATCAACAACAGTTCCAGTGTGACAGATTGCTTTTCATCGATTAAATAAATCCTTGTCAATGCTTATTTGACAACTACACAAAAGCTTCCCTTTCTGATTCATTTTGTAGCATAAGCACAGCTATAGCTCATATTGTCCTTGATTTGGATTTCACTGTTGCCACTGCCAGCATCAAGTTTTGCACCATGACTTGCAAATCTCACCCTCTGTATGGAGGACAGACCTCCAGGCAGTATCCAGAGTACACATTTGCACTCAGCAGCATGTGAAAGCTTTCACAAATGCAACAAATTTAATTTTAAATGGAGCATTTGGGAGAATTTAATACCCGTTCCACCACAAATTCCCAAAGCGTGTTGATGTCGAACAAAAAACGTGTGGTGAAGGTGTCGATTACTGTGGTCACCAAGGAGAAGCTGGCTGTTCTGAAAGAGTTCTTTATAAGGAGGCTTTAACTAGTTAGTTAACCCTCTTGAGAAACTCTGCCAGTATAAACACACTGCATGCAGACTTGCTGAACAACACTGAAAGCTTAGTGAGAGCTCTTCCAGAGGGCCCCTAGCAAAGATTGTGTGGTTTATTACAACATTCATCATCTATGATAACACAGCTGACTGTGCTGACCTAATTACACACTGGTGTATGCTGGACAGAGCTCACACAAGGACATGAACTGGGGAAAAATACTCAACCTGTCCAAATATAATATTGACCGACTCGGACACAGTGTCTAAGAAACGACAAAGCTTATAAATGAGAGGTTGAATGTGTTTGGGCCAAGTTTCCATGTCCCAATTCTGGTTGTCTGATAGGAAGCTACTTTCCATAGCGGGAAACAGATGCTCTTCATGCAACCCCAAAAGGGAACAGGGTCTTCTCCCAGAAACAAACCAGGGATCTTTAGCTTGTTAGACAAATGTGCTAACCATTAATTTTGGGCAAAGGTAATGGTAATAGCTCCTTTGTTATTTTGTACATTCCCCTCTTTTGTTTTTAACATCTAATGTACAAAATTCATTGTAGTTCTACCAATTCATATGAAGATCTATAAAAAACAAAATTTACCTAAAGATTTCCTGATGAAGCTCAATTAGATTTTCAAATAATGCACCAATAATCAGTGTTCGTGTTTGTATATTCACATTAATTTCAAAAACATTACTTTTCAAGATCCAGCTAGAAAGCCCTTGATGTTAATTTTTCTTTTTAAATGTTAGGACAACTTGGCAAAGTCTCTCCTTTAGGTTTTCACCCCTAGTGTGATGAAAATAAAACATGCTTGCCTGAATATAACATTACATTATGTAGCGTCCTACAACACAAGCTCTCCTTCTGTACCGACCTGATGTCATCTTTAGTTTCCCATGCTTTAGAAAAATCCTTATCTTAAATCTACAGATAAGGCACGGCTTAACCTACTAGTAACAGCAAACTGTCTGGCAAGGCTTACATAACACATACCAGCTGTCTCTTAACATTGAACTTGCTGGTCTGTATTATAGAGAAATTACAAAGGAAAGATAAGTAACATCATATTTACAGTTACAGCATAGCCTGGTCTGTTTGTGGATGATCTAATTCAGGAAATAAGGTCATCATACAAAGTTGTTGCCCTGAAGGAGATTAGTCAAAAGAAGCAGTAAAGTTATGAAAGTCACCAAGTCATAATTCTCCTACACATGGAGAACTGGGCTCTGTTTCAAGTTCACTGTTAATGTGTACCACAGGCCATGACAGATTTATGTGCTGACTTACATGATCCTAAATGATTTGGTTCAGAGTTTCTGATTGAGCAAGCCGTGCTGCTGTTGTATCAGTGAAGCCTGAATCAAGATATGACTTCAGGGAATTGACGGACAGAGGCAGGACCATCGGACAGAACAAAGCGGATTAGTGTCAATGCTATGAAGGGACAGGGTCACTGAGTCGTTCTGCCGCCCAAGGGTGATGTTGGATCTGTAAACAGCTGATCTTGCCTTCAGCTACATAAAGGCAGACGTTTTTGGGCCGAGCCCGTCACACATTATCAGACATTGTCCACGCTTCAGGTATTTCATGAATTTTGCTCATGGCAAAACATATCTACGAGCTCATTTTCCCTGAAACTGTTGGTGAAAGTTACCTGATAGGGGGGCGGTGGCTCCTGATCGGGATCAGCACCATCTCCGTAGCTGGCCCGGTCCGACTGAGATTCATGTAGCAAAGAAATGTCATCCGATGTGGGAGATTTCAGACAGTTTCCCATCTCCTCCCTCTTCAATCAAACTCTCCCCTCTGTCGTCTTCGCTTTACTAATTTCAAGGGTCACTTTCACAGACAATGGGAGAGGCGAAAAAGGCGTCGATGGGGCGTTTTTTCCATACACAGCTGATGATTCTCCTTCCCAGACGACAGGAGGGCTGCCCAGTTTAACAACAACAAAACATCGCTCGGCTAGCTGCTAGCCACACAAAGAGCTAGCCTGCTAACACCAGCTAGCATTCGAAAGGGAACATCTAATCGCTTAGCTAAAAATAAATAAATTCGGAGCCGAAACAGCGAGCTAGAATTGTGTTTATTGACGCATCGAAGGGAAGGAAAATTCAATACCCCTCAACGCAAATCACAACGCTAACAGCAATTTTCCTGACGCGGACCTCTATGTCTGAAGGGGACTTTCCAGTTTGCAGACAGCAGCCGAACAACGAAAGCTGGTGATGTAGCAACACAAAGCACCGCCCCGCTGAAAAAGAACCAATGAGCTGTTACCTTCTTTGAGTAGGCTCTTTTAAGCAGCCAATCAGATTCGTGATCAAATTGCCCTTCGCTAAAAACATAAACACAGCCTTTGTGATAGCTTTGTAAGTGTATTTGTGTTATTCCTCTTGCTGACCACAAAGTAGTACTTGATCACCCACTTTTTAGTTTTTCTTGCGGCTGGATATTTAAATATTTAGAATAATTTTTTTTAATTCTCTTTGTGTGTTTTCGATAGATTATGACGTGTTATAATAGTCATGTTTTCGTATCCCTGACTGCCAGAGTCTCACACTTCAACAAAATAAGATGACTTTATCTAACAGATTAGATTATATAAGGACAACAGATGTACAGTCAAGTTCTTTGTTCTGTACCTAACACCACTTCACTCTGTAAACTCTGTTTTGTTATGCTTAAATGGCTAAAAGGAAAAACCAGACAACACAAAATTGGATTTGTAGTTGCTTTTCATCATGTTAAATTACAACGGAAACATTCAGTATGTACAGGAATGTCATTCCGTAATTTTGGTAGCCATGCCCAGTAAAATATGCAGATAATGCCACTACATTAGTTAGAATTTGACTGCAGTTGCAAACCCAAAGAGCAAAAAATGAAAATAATGTTATTTGAAAGTAAAACATGAGTGGTTTTGGGAAATTTCTGGAGAGCAGCTGCTGTTAGAACAATAAGAATGCATTTCCTTCACCATTAGAAAAAAAGAACTTCAAGCCATCTTAAATCCTAAACCGAACTCTAATCATGAATAAAACAACAGTGCTCTACTGCTCTAATTCCAACACTTGAGACAACATGTGAGTTCAGGTTTATTACTCACTATTGCAAGTACGCAACCTTTCCAATAACCTAACCACCAACCATGTTAGAGGTGACCCCTATTTATCCATAACCAGATTACTATATACAGGAAGTGATTACAACATCCAAGTGCTTCAATAGATGTTTCTGGGCAAGCATGTAATATACAAGAGCAGCAGAAGATGATCCTGAAGCAGGAAGACTGTGGTGGTTGCGATGCTTCTGAGCTCCTTCACCTACTAAAGATGCAGCAGGCGGACAAGCACGCAGCACTTTGCCGCTCGCCGTGAAAGGCCCATTTGTTCGAGCTCAAGTACTGCTGGAGGCCGTCCCACACACCAGGAGGGGAAAAGAAGGGAGTCTGCCTTTCTAAAAGACACATTCATCTGTCCTCTTAAAACGGGACAATTTGTGTAAAAGGTGCCATTTACAGTATATAAATGTCTTAGAGGAAGTCTTAGAGGCATTCTTTTCTTTTACTCTGGAGAGGTTGCATATCTGGCTGACTTCCAAAGCTCTGTGCAAAAAGCCATACAATGCAACTATAAATAAAACAAGATTTTAGATTTGATCATCTCTTCAAAGGGAAACTCGGAGAGAGCTATCTCACAAAATACATGTGTGTCTACCACTGATGTAATATGTTTCAGAAAAAGGGGAAAAAGGAAAATGCGCAATAAAACACTCTCTCTCTGACAAACAGAATAAACCAAAGTTTAGTGTAAAAATTTAAACAACATATCATTTTTGATTATATTGCTGATCAGTAACCAATTACAAGGAATCTCCTAGTTCTCAGGGACTTAACAAAACATCACTGTGTGTCATTTTTATTTTTAAATAATCGCTCATTTATATTCTACACAAAAAATGGGAAACTCTGCAGCAGCCAGATCAAATGACTTGGAGAAGCTAGTGTCAGTCATTTCTGTAAAGGTTGTTTGGTACTCTGGCTCCATCAAATCGCAGACTCAGTACCCTGCACCGGGAATGTTCTACCCTCGGGGTATTAGCAGAGGCAACTTAGAATATACACCAAATAAATCTGATTGTGTTTTGTACTCCAGTGCACCACTTACAGGTGGCCACAGTGCTAGACAGACGACCCCGCTAGAAGCAATGTTTCATAAATATAGGCACATTTCATAATTAGTCTCCATTTTAAATCAGAAGAAAGTAAAGTTCATGAGGATATATCTCTGGACGAGGGCAAATCCACCGAAGCCAGTCAGAGCTGCAGTTGCTTGGCACACATGAGGAAAAGCCTCTTCCCCTAGCCTCTTGATGAAAACTAACAAATTATTCCCTAATAATCAGGTCTGTCCTGGTCTGTGTGTTGGCATGATGAGACTGTAGGAGACAAATGCTGTCTTTCCTTAGTGTGCCGTCCTCTGTTTGTTATGGGCTGGAGGGCACATGGATACCGTTCTCCCCGCTGCCTTTGGCCTTGTGCAAAGCAGCCTGTATACGAAAGTGTGTCCGTGATTCCATCGAGTAGTTTTTGTAATTTTGCCTGAAACAGAAAAAAAAGAAGAGCAAGAAAGTTCAACCTGAACCCCAGAAATCCAAAGTTTATAGCAAAGTCGAGTAAACTTTATCTCGTATTCTAAAACACTCAAATCTGAGTGAAACCATGAAGATGAATGGAAGACATATTTCAAAACATCAAAAGTGGAGATTCTTAATGAAAGGTTTCATGTGTACAGTCATGTAAAAATGAACATTTTGGCTGGACTCTACGTAGTCATATAGATTACTACATGTTCCTAATCAAACAGATTAATTGATCATCAGCAAGTGTGACCTGGAGCATTCAAGTGTCTCATGGAAAAGCCCAGGAAAAGCACCCCAAAGTCAGACAATGCAATGCTGAGAGAGTCTCAGCATGTTTGTGACAAAGTTCATCACAGTACAATTAAAGATTGAAGAAGTATGGTTTGTTTGGAAGAATTGCCAGGAGGTAGAGCGTAGCAGCACGATTTAGGTTTGTGGTCTAAATAAATTACAAGGATATCCTTTGGACAAAACAAGACCATACACAGCATATCAGCACATCCAATATTAACTGTCAAGCACGGTGGTGGAGGCCAGGGGTGATGATTTAAGCTCGTTTTGCAATGGGGAGTCATCTTCACACTAGGGCTACCACAAACGATTATTTTGATAGTCGACTAGTCACCGATTATTTTTGCGATTAGTCGACTAATCAGATCATCATCCATTGGACGTACAGCGTACAGCTTATTGCACCAGCAGCATCTGCTCTTATATAACTATCATTAGCTTACAGCTTTAAGTGTTTAAGATATATGCTAACTAAAAATAAAGACAAGATGATAGTTTATTAAATTGTAATGACATTTGCAGATTGTTTCGGTGAAGTTTAATAAACTCCTTGCTATCTAAAATATAACAGGACACCGGAGTAAATTCTCCAGCATCTCACACTTCTGATAATCAGCTGTCTGCTTGATGTTTATTCAGCTGTGTAAAAACTATAACTTTAATCTCAGCCAAACCGATTTACTCAGGAACAAATAAAATACTAAAAAAAGCCAAACAATAACATTGTTAAGTTATCTAAGTGACTCATATATCATGTTTAACCTGAGTAGTGAAAGACGGCGGTGGTTAAACGATTTGCCAGGAGTCCGGTGTTCTCACGACTCTAGTTAGCCTAGCCCCCGGCTCGCTATCGAGCTAGTGGGTAACAGACGTCTCCGAAAATGTCGGAGCGCTTTTGAAAATATGCGGTGTCCTGATAAGCTGAGCAGATGTTTGAGGTTTACACAGCTACATTCTCGCCTGAAAATATGTTAAATGTTTAGTTTGTGACCCAGAAAGAATAATAAGAGTAATATTAAAGCTAACTAGCTGCCGCCATTGTTGGAAGCTGAGCTGGGCTGCGCTATGAATTCTGGGATACAGCTTCTTCTTCTTCGGGGTTTAACGGCAGCTGGCATCCTTGTACATGCATCTTCTGTTTGTCCGTTATTACACTCTTAAATCCTGCTACTTATTCCTGCGTCCTTTGTGATCTTACAAAGCTTCAAACGACGCGTCGACTATTAAATCAGTCGTCGACGATTTTGATAGTCGACTAATCGTGGCAGCCCTAGTTCACACAATAAAGGTAATTATGGAGGCTTCACAGGCTTCTGTGCTGGAATCAGTATTAATTCCATTTACATTATACATGCTTCCCTTAGTCCTTATTATTAGAAGGCATTACACATTTTCATTGCTATGCAGATGATACCCAGCTATCCATGAAGCCAGATGACACACAACAGTTAGTTAAAGTGCAGGCATGCCTTAAAAACATAAAGGTTTGGGTGACCTCTAATTGCCCGCTTTCAAATTCAGGTAAAACAAAGTTTTTTGCACTTGGGCATAAATCTCAGAAATATGGTGTTTAAACTCTGGATGGAATCACCTGGTCCTCCCGTAACACTGCGATGAATGTTGGAGTCGTTTTTGACCAGCCTACGTCCTTCAACATCCATATTAAACAAATAAACAGGAAAGCGTTCAGCTTTCAGGCGTCTTCTGTGAAATCAGCTCCAGTTTGGATTTGGGGAACAGACATCTTCTTTACTTTGAGACCACGCTTAAAACGTTCCTTTTTGATAAAGCTTATTTTTAGGACTGAATCGGGTGACCCTGAACCTTCCCTTCGTTACGCTGCCATTCAATTCAGTTATTGGTGCTACCAGCTAATGAATCATGGAGTATACTGTGAAAAGCGTTCTTTTTCACATGACTGCATAATGTACTGTTAACACTTGATTACACTACAACAAGAATGTGGGAGAGTATCTGATTCATACATATTCTATTAAGTACAGATGACTTAAATATGCTTTGCTGGTTCAAAGACTTACTTTGCTGTTTCTAGCAGTTTGATAGCGTCATCTTTTCTGCCTTGCTGCAGACACAGCAGGCCGTGTTCCAGCAGGGCATTGGGGACCAGGTAGTGGTCATACTTGATCTGAGTTTCACTGAAGACGAGAACAAAAATCAAATGTCAACCTGTTTTCACCAGAACACAACTGAAAGACTGAATCAGACGACTCTGTAACTGAAGCACTTTGAGGAAAGGCTCTTACTTGCAGAGGACGAGGGTAAAGTAATGCTCTGCCTCCTCGTGGTGACCCAAGTGTTTGAGACACAGTCCCTTCAGGAGGCTCAGCAAACACTGATCATCTATGGAGAACTCCGTTCCTAAAAGTCGGCACCAAACAGAAGACAGACTGGGTCATTCTGAACAAACAATCTCAATTATATCTACATCAACACCCGTCTCTAATATGTTTGGATTAATTTCTGTAATATAGCATTTATTTCAATCAGAATTGTCTTTGTAAATGTGCTTAATGGATTTACATACTTGGTAGACTTTCAAGTTCAGCCCGTGCCTCATCCAGTGTTTTCAGCATGCCTTCAGTTAAGTCTTTGTGTTTGCCAATGACTGTATAACCGTTCCAGATGTACATCATCTCCTAGAAGACAGACAAACACATGCACAAAATCATGCACGGCTAACAACCAATAATAATCTTTTACTACAGGTCAACAAAAAAAGCATTTTCTCTGCAGTGACACTCGGGATAATCACCTTTAGCACTATGGGCACAGATGTGCAAACTGCTGTGGCATTTGACAGGTGCAGCCATTCAAAACAGATCCATGCTACCTTAACTGTGCAATGTGCCCCACTGGTGAAATAACAACCCTCGATTACCTCTTTGCTAATGCTGCTATGGTCAGTCACTAGTTTCAGTGCTTATTTGACACGGCGTAATGTTTATTTAGTAAATTATGATCCTATTTAGGGTAGAATAGATGACACAGCAGGTTGATTTAGGGAGCGACTAACTTCTGATTCATACGTCACTACTTGTATGAATGTGCAGTCTCAGTCAGGTCAAGCAAATATGAAACCAACCAAAATTACAAAGTTGAGGTTTCAAAATTATAGTTCACAAGTTCACCTATTATATAAAGTCTGTGGGTAGAATAGCACAGCTGTCTGAGCTATGACTCACACATATAAACTGTCCATTCTGATTGGCTGAACCAGTACATTCACGTTTTACAGGGCTGCACCGCAGGGTAAATAGGAGGCAAATGTCAAGTAAAGTCTTTGGCTTTACTTTAATTTAATTTATGTTTACTGGGCAACATGCAAGATGGCGTCATCCAGTGCTCACCAGCGGAGGAGCAGGAAGAGGTACGGGATTTTCTGCCAGGTAGCGGCGGGCTTTCCTGATAGCAAACTTCTCCGTTGGCAAAGACTTTCCTGCTATTTTCTGCTTGAGCCCTGGGACCTGCCTGAAATATGAGATGCATTTAGTAATTACATATCCTCCAGACAGTTTTAAAAGCCCAACAGTCTAATCAAATGTTTTATCATGGAGCACCGTTAATGGTGTGTTTTACCATAAAAAATTAGAATATCTGTGACACAAAAAGAGTTTAATGCCAAAAACACCAGTTTAATTTCTGTCATATTACTCCTCTGATACACCTTATAGAGTATTCTTAAATATTAGCTCATATTATTTACCAAGGACAGGCTCTTTGGGGAAGATACGATTATGACATTATTGATACTTTCACAGTGAGTCATCTCTGCTTTGCTGAGTAATTTCAGCAGCGTCTTAATTCCTACCTGAACAGACTAAGTGCTGTCTCCCCAAAGGTTAGGCAATCATCCTCAGTCAGCATACTGAGGTAGGCTGCTTTCATATATGCATAGGTAGCCTGAGGGAAGGAAAAACGTGGTTACTAATGAAATCTCATCCTTCCTTTGAAAATGAGATAAGGAGGGAAAAAAAGACAAAAATCAAAAGTTGGACATCCACATTTGTGGTGCTTTTATATGTTGGAAGGATTTTGGTTCTTGTGACCTGAGAACAGTTCATGTCTGTTTCTGCTAAAATAACTGCACAGTTTAGTTTGAACAGCCCCTGTGATGCATTTGCAGGCTGTCCGTGGTATATCCCATCTCTCAGCCAATGACGGCTGGGATAGGTTGAAGCCCCCCCACACGACCCTGAACTGGATGAGCCGAAGAAAATGGATGGATGGGCGGATGGATGGTCGGTCTGATGATGGACCTGCAGCTTGTCTAGGGTATATCCCACCTCTCATCCAGTGACAGCTGAGATACGCTCCAGCCCCCCGCGTGACCCTGAACTGGATAAGTAGTTAAGAAAATGGATAGATGGCTTTATTGACTCTTTGCAGTCGCTCAACAGCCAAAGTCTCCTGTGGCCCTTAATCCTCTCTGCTTTCCTGAACTTTTGAAATGGAATTTGTAAAGAGTTTATTTAGAAGAGGAGACACAAACTCAACCTCATCGGGTAATAAGACTGAACTCCTAGTGCCTTTGCCAGATGTGAGTATATGGGAGGGTTGAGTCAAAAAGTAAAATCTGTGCCAAGACTGAAAAATAAATGGGAACCAAAGGTATATGAAATCAAAAAGTGTAGCACTACAGCTAAAGCCTCGGAAAAAATGTAAATGTTTTGTTATGTTAAAATGGAGTGTATAGAGGAGCACCTTCAAAGCTCTGGGATAGCTCCCCTCTCACATTAAATATTCCTTTTTTAGTAAAAACTTTATGAAAAATCTTAATATTTATTTTCTTGAAATTGTACTTAAGATTTAATGTATTATTTACTGTATTTAATCATATCTACATCAGAGGGAGAGCTCAGACTGAATAGTTAAAGAAGGAATGTGCAGAGGAGGGACAGCGGATAATCTGGGCAAATATGGAGCTGCCAGGCAGGAGGAAAAGAAGAAGACCACAGAGGAGGAAGCTGGAGATAGGGAGAGATGGAGGCAGGCGATTCTCTATAGCGACCCCTACAGGCAGCAGCCGAAAGAAAAGAAAGTATTTAACTGTATTTCATTTGACTAAGAACCAGTCTGATCCGCATTCTATCCTGGTAATGTTGTTTTTAAGCATGTCATGTTTGTTTTATTTACAATGAGTTTTGTTTTTTGCACCACGGTTGTTGTTTATTTATTTTTTATCTTGACTTCACTAACTTTTACATTTCTTTTATTACTTTGCCCGCTCAGATTCACATCCCACATTGTGGTGGCCCACCTTGGACCATGAGTTCTCCTTGCTGAGCAGGTCAGCGTAGAAGTAGGCCATCTTCCAGTGCCTTTTGTATGTGAAGCACCACATCAGCTCCCAGTAGCACATGTGATGGAACTGCTTCCACTGCTGCTGAGCCTCGCAGCACTCCTCAAAACGCTTGATAGCCTGGAAGAAAGGCACGTAAAGGTTGAGAATCGCTGTTTGTCAAACATATGCCACTAAATTATGATACCGATATGATATGTTTGCAGAAGAGATGATTTGACTTTATCAGTATTTTAGTTAAGGACACAAAACTGGCAATCAATGTTTAGAAAAATGAGCAAAATACAGAAAAAATAGTTATGACCTTTATTCCACATGAGGTGATTTGTTTAAGTATTTGAAAGAGCTTTTCATTCTGGTACTTCACATTTTCAACATTCAGGATTCAAGACTTTATTGTCATTATGTAAGGATTAAAAGATGAAGGCAATACTCTCTCACATGGTGCAAAAAACATAAATATACTGACATAAACAGAACTACAAAATACAAGATTTAAATACATTACTGATATGCATTAAAAATACACACACACACACACACACACACACACACACACACACACACACACACACACACACACACACACACACACACACACACACTCACTTTCTCCAAGGGAAAATAAATTACTCACAGCATCCAGGTTGCCTTTGATCTCTTCTATCCGACCAGCAAAGAACAAAAAGATGGATCCCTGGATGAAGACAAACACAGTATGTTTGTGAGAATGACACAAACAATCATAGCAACATTTGAAAAGCACACACAGTCATTCATCCTGACATACCTTGGGGTATTTTTTAAGATATGGCTCCAGCAGTTTTTCTGCATCCTCAACGTCTCCTTCTCCAGTGCCTTTGCGAGACAGAAGGAACCCAGCTCAGATTGCATCTTTTAGTGTTAATTTGCAGATGTGCGTGTGTGGGTGTGTTGCTCACCTAGTATGAAGCTCATGAACGTGTGATAACAGAGGAGAAGCATGTTGCACAGGAAGGACCTGAATGTACTTTCTACTGAGCCCTCTTGAAGCTGCTGGAGACCAAACTCCTATATAAACACACACAGTTGCACACATTTTCTGAGTCTGCATTAAGTCTTCATTTGTGGAAGATCTATCAGCCAATTAGCAGTAAAACCAGCACACAGAGAATACACTAAAGTAGTTATAGGAAAATCTTCTGTGTTTAGTCAGCGTGTTCTGGGGATAAAACAGCGTCTGCTTGTCTACCACTTCTCTGACTCACAAACTGGCCTGTGTGCAAAACACGCAAGTACAAAATACAAGAAATGCAGTATTTGCATGTTCATAACCGGAAGATAAATCAGTCATGATGGTAATATTCAAAGGTCAACTGAGGTGCTGATGTGATGGCTTGATGAATGAAATCAGTAGTTACAACTGGTGATCACAATTTAGAGAAATAGTCATTGCTCATTATTATCAAAGCAACCATCATTTCATTGATGGTTGCAAGTTTCATTTCACGTTTCCATGAAAAATAACACGACAAACTCATCTTAGTAGTAGTGTGATGAGTTCTACCACAGATGCACTTACAGTTCTCGAAACACTTCTCTTTCTCTGATTCATAAAGAGGCATTTCAAACAGAGCGGAAGGGTGTATCGGCTCGCAAAATATCTCCAGCCAAAGCTGTTAGAGAGCGCCATGTCAGAAGTCTGACTTCTCAGAAACGCTTACCTTATTACCAGAGAAACCGACAAACTCCAGCAGCTTGAGTGTCCGAGTAGGCAACATGGAAATCATCTGCAGGAAGCAAACAAGCAGTGGAAATGAAAAGGTCAGAAACATAATTACAGAGCATTTCATTGTTATTACAGATGCTGAACAAATTGTGTTGGATTTCTTGCAGCTATCGCCATGTTAGGCTGGAGCAGCTCTTAATTTATGCAGATCTTCTGCTCTTCTGGTGCCTTTTTTGTTAACCAAGCATCACAAAATTAAGTCAATCAATGAGGCACAAGTGCAAACTATTACTTACTAGATTAAAAGCTCCCACTCCCAGTTTCACGCCACCCTCAAAATGCCCATGGTTGTCACCATGAGTGTATCCGGAGGACTGCAGGACTGTGTGAAGCTCTCTGAGGGGGTTAAGATATAAGCAAATTAAGGGGAATAAGCTGCGATGAAGTCCTGATGGAAGAATAAAAGGTCTTCCAGGAAACAGGGATGGAAACATGGATATCCTGGAGATACTCACTTGTAAGTCTGGTAGCTGTTCCTCACTTTGATTCCTCCTTTGATAAAACTGATCATGTTTTCATCCTGAGTACGAATGAGTTTAAAAACACAAAACAGAAAATGAGTGATGGTGGCAAACACATCAGTAGCACTGGCTGCTGTAAGCCTCCTGACCTGAAGGAAGGTGAGCGCTGCCCTCTGGAGGAGACACTCGGCGTAACAAACTTCAGCATGGAGCTCCTCTGAAGTGAAATCGATTGTACCAGTTATTGTCAAACAAACACGGGCTCCAGCATAATGACCAAACACACACATGCACATGCAGAGGTACATGCAGAGGTACTACTTTAACATGGAGCAAACATTTAAACACTTACAAAGTCTAAACATTTTAATTATTTAGAATAATTTAATGATCATCTAATAACTTCAATCAATCAATCAATCAATCAATCAATCAATCTTTATTTATAAAGCACTTTTCATACAAAAAATGTAGCACAAAGTGCTTTACATAGTTAAAAGCAGCCCACCCCACCCTCCAACTCACTCCCCACACTCTCATTGACATAAATGATGTGAATACACACATATTTACCCCCCCCCCACACACACACACACACACGCACACTTAAAGAGTAAAAATTGGGCTGGGTTCGCATGAGCCAAGTGAGGAAACACTATAACAGGGAGCCGTCTGCACCG
>NW_005187600.1:547398-552654 GCF_000239375.1 Pundamilia nyererei
GAAAAGGAAGACTTCTTGCGTTGCCTGATGGAGAAACACAAAACGACATCACCCAATATTCTAATCAGTTTAAAACACACACACACACACATACACACACACACACACACACACACACACACACACACACACACACACACACACACACACAATCCTACCTTATGTCGCAATGCCCTGCATTTCCCCTCCTATCATGTTTCCTTTCAGATACGTGACTCAGCCTTATTCATCTAAACACAGGATGCTGAGACGCTGCACGATGAGGTTGCTAAAAGAAAAAGGGCTGAGTGTGCGGTACGTTTCCTATGAGCAGTCAGAGTGTTTACACAGAGAAACTGCAGCTCTGACATCAGATTGGCCGAAATAAACGTGTGTTTATAAGATGACTAATCATATGTGGTGCCCTAAGAAAAGCCTCTGCGATGGATTCTCACAGAGGCTTCAGTAATATTGTTTTTAGTGAGCTGGAAGAGTCTCAGGATGTTACTACCGAAGCTAGAGCTCATTAAGCTGTTCAATTTTGGGTTGAGACAAAATAAACTTCCGCAGCTGACTTGGCTAAAGAGGAACTAACAAAAAAAAGAGACCCTGTCATTGTTAGTCAGCTGTTTATTATTTTACCAGCTAACTGACAAAGTCTCACCTCTGGCAGATAGCCTGCGCCTCCTTCATGGTGTTCCCTGCAACTAGGATGTGTTGAGGATCGAAGGTCATCATGGCCTGCATTTCTAGAATGGTGGCGTAGGTCAGAGCGTGGTACATGCTGTCTTTGTTTCTGTAAAACAAGCAAACAGAAAATTTCTGTTGTGATGCACAGGACGAAAAATATTAAATATTGCATTGTTTTACAATCTTTTACAGAACAACACATTAACATTTAGTTGCTTTAGATTTAGAATAATAAAAGTCGACATCCTGGTTACATAAAGATTAAATCAAAAATATTTCTCATTCTGCAAAAACTTTTTTTAAATGATTGAAGACATAAAATATTAATAAGCAGTCATCTGCCAGAACAACAGTGTCGCCACTAAATGACGAATACCTGCTGACAAGAGACGGGAGATACTGAACAGTGTCTGTTGGCTTTCACGGTGACAAGGACACCGAAGTACTTGGAGCGTGTACCACGTGCACTTTCCCCACATAAATACCGAAATACTTGTTCAACTTGTTAATAAAGCTTCCTAGTCCTGATCTAAACAGTTAAGCAGCTACTAATTAATCAAAACAAGTTAAAGATATACAACATATGTTTGTGCTATTAACAAGGAGTCCCACTGAAGTTATAGCGGACGGTTTAAACAGCCGTATGTATCCTGGGATTAACACATTTTCAAGCATGTCTGTTTGTTGGATCATATATTAAGTGACATAAAGTCAGAGGTGTGCAGGCAGGAATGCTGTCAGTCCGCATGGCCAACATTTCGCTGCTCTTCATCGCCAGATTAACTCATGTGACCAGCCTCTGGGATGTTACTCTGACCTCAGACCAGCTCACAATAAACAGATTTTTCACCCCATGAAAACTAGGCCAGCAAATATTAATCATGCTCTACTTCATGGTTCCTAATACAGCTATATCTATATATGTGCACACAAACTGGAAATAAAAGGCAAACAGAGATAAATGTGACATCATCCATGTGACTTTTTGCCTGTCATGAAAGAAAACTGCAGAATTAAGTAGAGACGTTTGTAAATTAACTAACTACAAACCTTCAACTGTTTGCTTAAATGAATTCAATCAGCTTTAACTCAGTAAACAAACACCAAACAAGCTCAGTAGCAACCTGGAAACAGAGAAGGCGCAGACTGAGAAGCAGGGAGATTTGCCTGGGTTACATTTCCATGGCGTCAGGCTCGTTTATGTGAGACAGCAAGTGAAACTCAGGCTGGGAAACCTTTTAAGATGGAGTGTGATTTAAATTTAGTCACATGGCAGCAAAATATCTGTCAGATCTCAGTGATGAAAAGGTCGTAGCACCTCTGATAGCAGTAAAGCTGGGTTTCCAACATATTTTCACCACGTAGTTCCATAATGAAAGGGAGGAGCTGCTTTGAGATTCGCACAAACACGTGTGCACCGACACACACCTTGCATTCAGTTGAAGACGATGGAAGCAGCAATGGTAGTTCTGATGAAATCCAAACATTTTCAGTGATTTCTGTGGAAATTTGTCACAGAAGCTTGTAGCTGATTCCTAAAATAACTCCTTGTCTGAATTAACCCTGATAATTTAACCCAAAGAAGACAACAGTACAGGCTACAGAGAAACAACAGCGCAGGTGTATCGAACACCATCCATGTAAACATCTGCCTCTCAAAATGAAAAAACACTTGACTGGTTACCGTGTGGAGCCATTACTCACATTTCTATATTTTGCAAGGAAAATAGAAAATTATTTCTGTTCTTTTCAAGGACACACCACACCTGAGCTATTCATTTCCATATATGGAAATACAGTATACAGGACAAAAACAGAGCTTGAGCAATTCTAATGAGTTTGAAAGTCAATATTTGGTATGACCTACATCCTTCACCACATGCTGAACTCTCTTAGGTAGCTGTAATTTCTGAAAGTAATATTTGGGAATAGTTCTTCAGCTCTTCTTTGAATGTTGGCTGTTTTTGTGTTGTTCTCTGTCAAGATGATCCCAGACTGCTTCAGTGATGTTGAAGTCCGGGCTCTGAGGAGTGTGGTTGGGCGACCGGACGAATATATCGACGATAGGCTGAGCCCATTGTCGATGGTCAAGGGCGATTTATTTATTTATTTGCCCATGAGTACGTTTGCTAATAATGATGGAGCTAATAGAAGCAGCCAACATTAAAAAAATTATAATAATAGCGCTGTTTTAACAGCACCCTCTTTCATCTGCAAGCAAATGCCCCCTCCTCAGAGAGCACCCAAATGCTTGTTGATGCAGCTGCAGAAGCTGGTGATAGCCTAGCATACTCAGTCGGATGGTGGACACGTGCATGCTCATGCAAGTCAGTGGTGTTTAAGTACTTTGCTCGCACTACACGTCTGCACAAGTGTTTACATCAGGTTTACCTGTTTCATCTGGTTTAAAGCCAAAGAAATCCAAAATTGGGGACTTTATATTTTTTTAGTGCTGTCAGCATTAACGTGCCGTCATCACGACTAATGCGATTAATAATAAACCCATCTGGAGCGCAGACGGAGTCAAAATCCCTGAAATGTGTGTGTCAACGCATTTCGGGTAGTTTGTCCAAAGTTTGTTTATTCTGTGCTCCAGGAGGGCATCAAAAATCACGTTAATCGTGACGACCGCGTTAACGCCGTGTTAACGCTGACAGCCCTAATTTTGGGGGGAAATTAGTTCGTCCATGCTTGGACTTCTTCTTATTGTAAACGTGCTAATCAGTCCGTGCATGATTACATTGCTCCGCCCATCAAAAAGCCTGCGCATGCGTGAAAATATCGCCCATCGTCGATTATTGGACTGACGATTGTTGGAAAATTTTTGCATATCGCCCAACCCTACTGGGGAGGCCAATCCATGACTGTGTTTTCCTATCCAGGTATGCTCCTTCTGCATTTGCAGAGTGTTTGGATCCCTGTCATGCTGAACAATGAAGCAGTTGTCAATCAGATGCTTTCTAGATGGTGGCTCAAAATCCCATGGCAGTTTTCTGTGTTGGTGATTCTCTCAGTGGTGAGATACCCAACATGAGTGGCTGAAATGTTGCCCCAAACCATGAAAGAGCCTCCACCAAGTTTTACAGGTAGGTGTAGACACTCAGTACTGTCCCTCTCTCCTGATCTCCTCTGTACATATTGAACCAAACCAAAAACTTCACACTTTGATTCATCGGTCTGTATGACCTGTTGCCATTAATTTTCTCCTTGTTTCCTTCCTCAAGGTTGGCTTCTTGAAGGCCATCAGTCCACTGAGAACATTTGTATTGATGCTGAAGGGCCAGATGGATCTGAAAGTCATGTCCTTTTTCATCTGCAGTACATAGTGTTTATGCCTTTATGCCACTTCTTTTATCATCCTCCACTTGTCCACTTTCCTCAAATTTTAGCTAATATCCATTTGGTAATCCCCCTTTTGTTCCAAAAATATTATTTCCTGCCTGTCAAACTGTGTTATCTTTGGCATTTTTAATAGATTCAACTAAAGAAATGGGAATAAATGATGTATTTTTTATGACAAGCTTCTAGCAACAAAGTGCCCGAAGATATAATTCAAAGTTAGTTCTTTGCTAAGTTGTCTGACATGTGTAGACACAACACTGGTTCATCGGTTGACTTGAATGATTCATAGGTCTGAAACAAAAAAGAAAACATTTCTCTGAAGGTGCCCCGGTATAAGGATTGGACTGAAAAGGAGTGAAAACGCTGCCAAGTCCTTCGTAATACCCCGAGAACTATTGCTCAAGACCACAAAATGAAAAGAAAGGCTGGCTCATTGGAAACGAATGCAAAGAAATGAGGCTTGACTCAAGGATTCTGACTTCTAATCATAAACAACAAAACATGAGGACCTGTGACCTGAATCCCAGCTAAACCACAACACAGCATCTAAAATTAAAGGAATAAACAAATCAGTGATCCAGTAAGATTTTCAGGACAATCGGACGCTTGAATATCTCCACAGACCTGCAATAAGTTAACCAGCTACACACGATGTACTTCCTGTGAGAACCTCCGTTCGGTTTCTGCTACTCCTCAGCTGCTATGGTTCGTTTGTCTTGGTGTCTAGCCTCTTCCTCTTCTGCTTCATCTCGCCCTCCAGCTGTCAGTCCACTTATGGTTTTATGTTTTTATCTGGATCCACTGCTTTTATACCAGTTTATTTATCACTGCTTTCATTGACTGTTCCACTGCCTCCTGATATGACGCACATTTTCAGTAATTTGACATGTAGTTTGTGGTTTTTCTATCACCTTTAATGGCCATTGTATTTCTCGTAAAGTAAATCAAGTTTCCAGTTTTACAACAGCTTTCAGTTAATGAGTGAAGCATAAATCTACTGTCTCCTGTGCTGAGCTGTCCACCTGCACAAACAGTGCTTAAACAGAGTATTGGTCCATGCTTGCTGACAGCGCACTAATTCCATGTGTCCGTAATAACCGACCCCGTCATAAATAACTGCGGCGGAGGACTTTAACGCACGAGTCTCGCTCAAGACTAGGGATGGGTACCGGTGTTCTGACATAAACGGTAGTAACCAGACCGAAAAGCAGCGCACATTTCGGTGCTTTATTTCGGTGCTTTTTT
>NW_005187600.1:553523-556622 GCF_000239375.1 Pundamilia nyererei
TGGCGATATGGTGACCGTGACTGTAAGCCACTGACTAAAGTCTCTACAAACACAATATTGTTCCACAGTCAGATTTCCAATTAATATGCACTTTGTATAAACGAGGTCTTGCTCCCAATGCATCCTGGGACGACCTCCAACTACCTGTGACCATAAACATGGACGTAGGGGTAAATGTAGCAGACACAAGATTGACTAAATAGAAACTGTGTCCACATACGTGTGTGTCCTTGCCCCACATGGCCGCGTCACACTACAGCTAACAGGTGGAGGAAAACAAAGCAAATCCTGCCTGCAAGCAAAGGTGTGAGATCTAAAAGTCTGAAAATAATGCTAACGTCAGACACAGAGCTGCTCTCTGAGGCCTCAAAGTTCAAGGCCGAGCAAGTGGAAGAACACAAAAGCTGCGGGATGCAAAGATTCACAGGCTCTACAAAACATGATAACTCCAGAAAACATCCCCGCTGATGTGTCCAGATGCATTAAAATGATATACAGCATGCTGAAAGCCCAACAGCTGTCATTTCCTCTCATAAAAGCTTTTTCTGAGGAGAAAATGAGGTTGTGGGTGTTATTGGGTTGTGTACAAAGCAAACAAAATATTAAAAAATCAGTTTAATTGCAGTTCTGCATGTAAATGGAATAGAGCCGGCTGCACAGGGAGAAACCTGTGAGGCAGAAATCAGGACACCAACAGGAGTGTGAGGTTTTAGATTTATCCACATCGTCAGCACGGGTAGAATATTTCCCAAATCCAAGTTTAAATAACAAACACCAGGAAAGACGGACCAAAAAATAATAATGTAAAAGACAAAGAGTGTGAGTTCATTCACTCTTAATGTCGTCACACACATGTCTCTCACACCGGTTTACTGTTTCAAAGCTACAAACACAGTCAGGGCTAAAAGGAAGCTATTGTTTGATGCTGGGCAGCACTGGAAAGAAGAAACTGGGCTGAGGAGCGGCCCACAGTCCCAGAGGACGGATCAAAGCAGCGGCACGATAAAGGTGCTGATAACACGCAGTGGACACCGAGTAACACGATGACTCGGTGTTGGAGTACAAACCTGGAGGTGGCGTTTCTACGTGCTGTGTTATGTTAATGTAACTTAAAGCAGCACATGGTTCACATAACCTGTTCATGTAAACACAACAGAAACAGCAATTACAGTTTATTGGCTTTAATGTATCTTGTCTATTAAGACTTTGACACCTTATTTCTTATATCTATTATAGTTTTAATTCTCTATTTTATCTTATTTAACTTTAGATTCAATTCACTTGCCCACTGTGGGTCACTGCAATGCGGTGTTTGTCCTGTACTTAACAAAGAACCGACAAGAAGCTTGACTTTAACTGCACTGCAGTACGATGGTTCCAGCTGTCACTGATTCAGGACTCAAAAACATCATCTTACAGACTTTATTTTCCAAGCATGTTATGGCCCCGGCAGAGCCTGCTGTGATTTGTCCCAGTTGCTGTGTCATGTTGTCTCTCCAGCTTCAGGTGCCGCACTTTTGTACAGCCAACTCTTCTCAGCAACTGGGTCAGAGCACAGAGGACAGCTCCAGACTCAGGCAGCATTTCTGGTTTTATATGTTGTGGCTGCTGAATGTGGGACCTCTGTGGTGCTTTGGCTGATTTAGCCTTTTTAACTTATTATTTTTACCTGATCAACTTCAGAGTTTTAATATGTTTCTCTTTTGATGGTGATTGTGGTCTGTCCATCTCTTTTAGTTAAACTGTTCGAAGAAACCGTCGCTTTATTTGCCTCCTTGTCTCCTTTTTCAAACGCGACACTTTTTGTTGTTTCCCCACATAATTGGACCTTCATGGAAACATCACAACACATTAAAAAGCTCCTTCTAATTGTGCAGCCATCTTCAAAGGCTGAATAGTGAATTTATCTTCAATATCTAAGTGATCCTGCCACTGGGAAGAATTTAAAGCAGTGAGTGCTCTGAAAGCTCAAAACAAATAAAGCACAGCTTCTTAATTCTTAAACTTTTATTGGACATTTAATTCAATCTAATTCATTTAGAGACGGCTTCAGATTTTAACGTGAAAAACGTAACAGCAATCATGGCAGCATGTAAAAAAAAGTGATCATCATCAGAACATTTTCAGAAAACTGGGTGACAAAGCTAAAAGCTCCAGGTCCTGACACGTCCACAGTGAGAGACACAAACTACTAACAGAGACCTGCAACATTAGGGGACGACTGTCTAAAAGTCCTCCAAGTCACCAAAGATCCAAGAAAAACATTCAAGGAACTGCAGCAGGGTTCAAAAAGAAGAGCAATGAGGTGAAATCACCGCAGATCTAAAAAGCTATTAGGAATCCTCCGAATGATGCCTTAACTCACATTTATGACCTTCATATCTTTTGATAAGTTCTTGGACGCTCATGAAAAAACATGGTCAAAGTTTCAAATAATGAGGCAAAAGCTCAGATTTTGGACTGCTGTCAGTCTGAACAGAAGCTCCGCCCACCTGCTGTTCAAACCCTCTGTTTGAGAGGGGGAGCCAATCAGCAGACAGTTGTCTTAAGGGAAGAGGAACTAAAACTAAACTTGTTTCAGACAGAGGCCCAATATCAGATAAATAAGAATTATTTTGAGCCGTGAAAGTTACTGAGAACACTCGAAAGGCCGGCGAGAACAGCACCCGTAGCAGGTCGTTACGCAGGTGGTGCTCCTACCTGCATCTGAGCCGCGCCTGCGCCTCCTCAAAGTCGTTTCTGAGGAACAGATCCAGGGCGGCCATACAGTCCTCGAGAGCCAGCGTCAGGTCTGACCGCGAGCAGCTGCAGAAACAAAACAAACAGCAAATCTGGATGAAAACATGCTGAAAATACATCATCGTCCAAACACAAGGATGTAGCTGTGATCAAAGTGTACACAAAACAAGCCTGTGTCATATAAGGCAACCCTAAAAAGTGTTTGTGTCTTTAACTGGGCCCCAAGAATAAAAACACAATCTAAAAAACATTTTGTCCTGAATCGTAACATATTCATAAGTTATTAAATTCTCTGCACTCGAGACAGAAACCAGAAGATGAACACAGAGTGAGCCAGACGAGCAAACCGGCTGGAGGGAG
>NW_005187600.1:558365-559346 GCF_000239375.1 Pundamilia nyererei
GATTGGGGCTTGTTTTGCAGCCACGGGACCCCGGCACCTTGAGTAAAATCTAAAAACGCTTGAATAAAAAATTATTCAAGAGTCAAATGTGAAGTCAACTGTCTGAGAGCTAAAGCTTGGTCAAAACAGAGTCATTCAACAGACAGAGATCCCAAGCAGAGCAGCAAATCCGCAACAGAATAACTGGGGGGAAAAATCAAGGTGCTGCACTGGGCCAAAGTCCAGACCTCTCCCTCATTAAAATGCTGTGGTGGGAGTTTAGGAGAGCTGGGTAAAAATGAATGCATGAGAGAGGCTGATACATTTAGACAGGAAATGATGCGATAAGCATTTCTACAAGTTGGGGTGTTCTTAGATAAATGAATAAATCACAACCTGGTCAAGATCAAGAACAAGATTTTTTTTTATTATATCCTGATACGTACAAACTTCAAATTGAAAGAGGGTGTACTCCATTTTTACGAAGCTAGGAGCCACTTTTTCTCTATAACACCGTTAGCTGAGGGCAACTATCATTCCCATTTAAGTGCAGGAACACACTCTGTCAGTATTACCCGCTCAGCCCATGTCAGCATTAGACAGCTGCAGAGGAATAAAAGAGTCCAACTGAGCACTGAGGAAACGCAGCTACAGCTAACGTGTCTGGCACATTCCTGTCCATTAGAAACACAAAGAAGCCATAAACTCACTTCATACATACACATACCACCAGCAGCATGATAGAAAGAAGCACACATACTGGTGCAGCTCTGCTAATGACATGCGGGTGACTGCTGTGTTCACCATATGACCGGCAGGCAGCAGTTTCCTGCTAACAGAAACCTCCTCTCACTGGTGCACATACTGGTCCGTCTCTGTGCAAAACTCAGGTGACTTTAAGAAATGCTCTTTGTTGTCAGCAACAATACACACACACACACACACACACACACACACACACACACTGACAAAATAATGCAACCGAAGCTATAAACAGCATTA
>NW_005187600.1:560878-584541 GCF_000239375.1 Pundamilia nyererei
TAGGGAGACGGGACAAAACACTGACTATAGAAAATTTAATAGCATCCAGAAATGGAAAGATACAAGCATCACGGGATGCAGCCTGAGCCGACTGCAGCATAACTACAGGGATGGTTCAGAGTCACCTGATCCAGCCCCAACTATAAGCCTTAGTAACAAAGAAAGTTTTAAACTTAAATTAGTGGAGTCAAATTACCTGTTAGACTCAGGCCACAATGATACTGAGGTAGATAAGGAATCGTTAAAAACTGCAGTGTGTCAGCAGTATTAAACAGACGCCTTACGCAGCAGGTTTGTGTGCATGTTACATAAAAGAGGGCTGATTTTAATAATAAACCACATTTTTTGTGTTACTGGATTCCTGCTATTCAGATTTTTTAGATAAAGGCTGAAACCTGTGTCTGCAAAGCTGAGGACAGCAAAGCATCAGTGGATATATCATTTCCTTATAGGTGGAAACCGACTCAACTGGTACCGGCTGACTGGAAAACAAGATTTTGGCACCTTGAACGCAATCTGAGAAGAACAAAAATAAAGGAAATGGACTGTGTGAAGGAAAGAAAAGGCAGAAAGAGGAGAGTGTGCGAGGTTCAGGCTGTGCATACCACGCATCGTCCAAATAATTTAATTAGGTTCAAGTCAGCAAGTCTCAAATTCTGCGTTGATTTCTCCAGAGAGCAAATTACACAATGATGATCATTATCAGGCAAAGGCGCACACACACACACACACACACACACACACACACAGCCACTATTCATACACACTCACACACCACTGCATGTGCTGATGCAAACCAATAAGTGCACACATGCACCCACACAACCACGCACACACCCTTTCCTGGAGTGACAAAGCATTAGTTTTATCAACTGTGTGACAGAGAGCTTTCAGCACATCAGACAGGCTGGTATAACATGTTCAAAGGCCTTGTTACGGGAAACAAAAGAAGCGAGCAGCTCCGACAATAAATCGAGCGAGTTTGTCCACATGCCTGAGAGACAGGAGTGGAAAACAAAGGTCACATGAGAATGGAAACACGGCAGGAAAAGTCACATTCGCAGAGCATCTCACACTCTCACGACTGCATGAGAAACACACGTCATCCCAACATGAGCGCATCTTACCCGTTCGACAGAGTCTCTTCCACCCCTGACATTTTCATCTGGCAAAGTGTGCGTGTGTGTCCGGAAGAGACGCAGAGAAAGCGACTAAAGTAAGAGAGAGAAAATAGCAGAAGTGGCTGTGAGCCCGGGGCCTTTCCAGCAGTGCAGTGCGATGCTGTGTGTCTCTTTCTGTAGCAGCAGAAACAGCAGAAGGTTAGGCAGAGAGAGAGCGTGAGAGAGAGAGGTAGGGATGAATGAATGAGAGAGAAAACGAGGGAGGAACGAGAGGTAGGACGCAACAGCAGCCCTTAATAAGACTGGGATGACTATCACACATGGAGAGAAAGCCTGGCCCACCTCGTCCGATCATCACCCTCATGCTCCACACTGCAGTCTCCGCTCTGATTGGTTAATGCAAAATCAGGAGCGTGGCCGAAATGCCCACTTTCACAGTCAGGGGATTTTTCTGTGTAGTGAGGATACTTCCAAAAACTAAACCCTGGAGGAGCAATGTGCTAAAAGCAGAAGTGTTCATAGTCACGAAGCCATTTCTCATCATAAAAAGACACAAACGCTTTCCGCCGCTGTAGGTGGGAAAGAAATGTGGCTTTCTGAGGCGCAGCTGGTCAGGGCTGCTGCAGAGGCTGCTCACTGCAGCGGGCAGACGGTCCAGGAATAGACGTCGATGCAGCGCAACGGCTCCAAAATGTAGACGCACGAGAAATAATGTGAAATCGTGAATGGAGAACGGGAGCAGTGCCAGGACTTGCAGCTGTATATCACTGCGAACAGCCCATTGCCAGTCATCCATTAGATGTGAGTGAGTGTGAATGGGTGAGAGAGCGACATAAACACATGTCGGCTGTAGTGTCTCGACCCGCATCTTTAATAAGCAGTTAAAACGACTAAACAAGCAGCAGTAATCAGAGCTGTCAGGCTTTTTGTTTTACATTAAAGTCGAGGAGTTTAATCCCACTTAGCTGTGCAGATTTACTTTTTTGTCTTAAATACTGAAACTACAAACAAGTCTGTGTCATAACATGATACCTCAGCACTGCATACTCTCTTTGGACCACTTTTGTTAAGCACCGCCTCCTTTTTCTTTCATCCCACTGGCTGTGAAGCCGTGCCCAGATAATGCATTCACCAGTCAGCCACCGTGACCTTTGTGTAGTGTTTCCTGCATAATCGTGGGTGTTGTTCCCAGAGGAATCATGGGTAAACGATGGGTTCGCCGTGACCACGCTTGAGCAAATATACTTGATGAGTTCCCACCTGTGGCGCTGCACGTGAAGCCGAGGCTGACAGTCTTTGTTTCATGCATGACCCCAGTGTGTGCTCGGGTGTGTGGCATGCCAGATACTGTCAGTTTTTAATCTGCAACAGTGTGTTTGCTCTGAAACACCAAGATGCCAAATACATCATGTTTACTGTCACATTAGAAATGATGCAAAAGCAGCAAAATCTCACATCTGACCAGCTAAACCAAGGAGCAGCACTTCTACACTCAAGGTTTATTAAAGTTAATGTATTTTTAGTGAAACAGTTTTATTAGACAGCTAAGCGTTCATGCCACACGATCATATAACATATGCTAATTTGCTGTTTTTGCTTCCCTTCAAAGGTCTTACGGCGCAATCACAGCATGTTTATGAAGCCACGTCTTTGCCCACTAATGAACCTTTAGAAGTTAAACCACCACTCAGCCTGCATTGTTATATAGACATTGCTTCCTTCCCAGAGGTGGAATGTAAAATACCCATAGCACCTATGTTTACGTACATGATTATATTTTTATATTTAAATACTTTTTTTCCTGGTGCCAGGTTTTTAATGAGATTACTATGAGATGTAATAGAAATAGTCCTGATTCCTGGTTATTACTACAAACACATCTCTACTACTAACTGCTTTTGCCTCAAAGGCGTAACTGTTCCCACATATTTAGCCCAGTTTCTGGCCCGTTATTATCCAGTTACATACACTTCAGTGTGTTTAGTCATGCATAACCACTGGTAGCAGATAATGTATTAATTAGTTCAGTAATTAAGTGTTACTAACTTGCTATTGCCATGCTCATGTTTCCACTAAAATACCCCACTATTACCATGTTATTACCGAGTTTAATAGAAAGGGCCACCAGGTTAAATAAAGCATTCTTTATTCTCACTGATGATTTACTGAATTATTGCCATCAAATTACTGACAAAACAAATCTGATATAAAAATTCATCTGCATCAGTTTGTTCCTCAACGCTGGAGGAAAATACTGACCGTCAATGAGTCAGAATTACCTGTTTTCAGATACTATAACAGCCACACATATTATTCCTCTCTTCAAAGTTTAACTGTGAACTTTAAAGCAACCGAGCTCCACAGAGATCAAGAGACAGCATAAAGCTTACAGTCATGTGACCGCGCTAAGGGCTTCGTACATATTACTGTTTTTGCTCCCATGAAAGCACAATCGCGAGAACAAAGCTCTCTCAGTGTCCGACGCACAAACAAGAGGGGAAAAAACATCTATCTTTATAGAGAGTAGTAAAAAGAAAAGCCTAATTGTTGCTTTCATCTCTCGTGTTTGCTGTGAGGACATCAGAGGGTCATGGGTTTAAATTGAAGATAATTAGATTCTCATTGCCCTCCTCATGGTGCAAAAACACTCCTGCTCACTGCACAACTTGCAAAAACACATTCGTTTGCAAAGTTTTGGTTTTTCACTTTGATCAGCCAAACAGGTCATGACATATTTAGCAGGTAGTGGGTTCCTATTGGCCACATCTATGCACCTGTCACATGACTGAGGAGTCCAGGCTGTCGCACACGGATGTGAATTTCAGTTCACATCGATGTGCGATGTCTCCGGGGTTTTTGAGGACCCGGTTTGCCAAAATCTAAGATTTCAGAGCTCACAGACATGTGATATAAAACATATTAGAAGCAAATTAAAGCTTTTACATACAAACAAATGTTGATTTATCAGCACATCTTAACACGTCTTCAATTAAAAACAGCAGATGTTCACTGAAATAAAACCTTTTAAAAAATATTTATAAAACTCAAACTAGCTGCCAGTATTTTATACATATCTAAAAACGTCCTTTCACTTATTTACGTGCTTCTGATCTTATCAGACAGACACACATTTCTTCTCCAGGCTCTGAACGCTCATCATAGTTTGAATAAGCGATGCTTTCACGGTCACACTCAGGCATAACTAAAGTGCTGAGAGATGATGTTATTCTCAGGTTCCCTCTGTCTGAATTATTGATATCACAAGCAGCAGGAGAAGCTGCCCGTGAACTCCTGACGACTTTGTTACCTCAACATGTGCATCTTTGTGTCTCGATGAAACCAAACATTTCTGTAATCTAAGCCTCGGTTTTCGTGTATGATCTGAGAGAGCTCACAGGCCAGTCTTACCCATTCGATGGATCTGTTGACTCCAGACCATCTTTGTCGTCCGGTATCTGTAACCTGAAACACGGGAACAGAATCGGGGCTGTTTTAGAGAAAGGAGAGCAATCTCGAGGGATGAAAACCAGCTGAAAGACAAGCTGTTGTTTGAGGAACACGATCGTGAGAGAGAGAAATATGGACACCGATATATGAGGACACTCCCAGGCCACAATGACTCGCTGATTTCTACAGATATGAACTTGATGACTTTCAGGGAAACCTGTGTGAGACTGGGCTGATGTGGGAGCAAATATTTAAACTTGTTAAATTACATTTGTGAACTTAAAGAAACTTACTTGAAGTCTGTGATGATGGAGTCCAGCTCTGGACTGTTTACATCTGACAACCTGAGATGAGAAATGCAGATGAGTCTGAGCGTAACCGCCTGCCAGAGTTGAACTTATTGTTATGCTGTAATCAGAGCCACGATTAGCAGCGGCTTTATGTTTTCTTTGTTCCTCACAGTACAAAAACATGACGTGCGCAGTGTCACCGTACCGGCTCGGGGAGTCCGGGCTGTCAGGTACGTCTTGTGGATTCATTCCATCCCTGTGAACAGGTCAAAGGTCAGCTTGGGAAAAAACCCCCACAAGACTGAATCTCATTAAGGTAAGAGGAGGATGTTAGCTGGGAACGTCTGAGGAAAGAAGGGCTGTAGCGAGAGTGTGAATTCTAACTTTTGAAATACTCGATACTATTCCAGCATATGACCAAGTATTTTCTTCTCCTCAGCGTCCCAGCACGTTTTTAAATATGCTGCTGGCATCAAATTCATAATGAGAATTGTTAAATAAAACTGACACCATCGATATTCAAATATATATAAAATATATGTAAATAATGTGGAATGCATTCTGATTTACCTACACTTTACATACAGCCTGAAGTAGGCTACTAATCAATATAAACATCATACAATCAACAGATGTCCTGTAAAAACTAAAGTTGCTCGTTTTGGAGTGAAATCGCTAAAATCGTCTGTTCTAGTTAGAACTTTATTTACACATGAATGTGTAACAAAACACAAGAGAGACCCAGCTAAGTGTTGGGCCCCTTCAGAACATCACAAACTACATGGATCATGATGATGGATCATATCAGTGGCTAAACGCACGTAAGTGTTACATTATTAGACTTTTCTTTCTTATTAGATCCACTTCCCTCTTTGAGCCTCAAACAGCTGTAAAGTACCTGAAATGACCAGGTCAAAGGGAAAGGCAGCTTGAAACCTTGCAAGTATTATAATGGGACACTGGATAATAAACATTCAGTATGAGTTAAAATAAGCCAAACATGGGGCAGTAACATAAAACTGAACTGTTTACATCAGCCTGTTAAATCTGACTTTCACTAACAGTAAAAAGCTCGCGTGGTCCTGACTGACACATCGTGAGCGTCAGGTTGACTAACAGGATGCAGAACACAGACTGACACACGTATAATAATAAGAGAGAAGGAACAGACACCAAACATCTCAGGAGGTTTCTTCCGCCTCTTCCTTTATTAACTACAGAGACTCAAACACACACCGGTGGTTTGCGTGGTTTATTAAAGGGTCCTGGAAATCTCGTGTTCACAGGCTCCAGTGTGCGCTAAACAACAATCTCAGCGCGATGACACGATAACCTCAGGCCAGCGCAGTCACATGATGCCTTAGGTTTAAAAAAAAAAGTGCGATTAAATCCCAGCAGCCGGCCTGACTTCGGAGACAGACAAGCACGGACACGGCCAACCAAGACGCGCCGATCTCCGGGAGCTTTTTTCTTCCACTCACCTTTTGCTGTCATGTTTCTTCCCGCTTCGCTTCCAGCTGTTCATAAAACTCATTCCACAGCGCGGGAGGACCAGCAGCGACCGGAGAGGTTTACACAGCGGCTCACACTCACGTCACACGGGAGCAAGTGGGAAGGGAAAGCGGCTGCTGCGGCTGCTGCGGCTGCTGCGCGTCTTCCTCCTTCCTGACGTGGAAAGGTGCGCTGCTCATCAACGCAATAATGACTTTTATTTAAATGCACAGGAATGCTCGCCCCGCGGTCCTAAAGCCGTCCGGCTTAGGACGACGCTACAAACAAGGAAGTAAACACAGGCGAAAATAATATTCATAAATATGATCTTAAATGCCCAAAATACTAAAAGATATATAAAGATATATAAAAAATATATTTAAGCAAATAATGTTTATTATTTTTTATTATTAAAATAATTGTTTAAAAATAGATAAATGTTACTATAAAATTACAGAATTGCTTTGTATAATTTCTTTTAATTACCTAATTAATTTATTTTTATTTATTTGCCCAGCGTGTTTACAGAAATACTTGAAAGGTGACAAAAACGTAAACACGGGTTGTTTATGAATACTAAAGGTGCTTATGATACTATAATTGTCTTTATAACATATTTACATCTAAATAAAAAAGAAATATCGTGACACTATAGTTAAATATTATAAAGGAAATATATGCCCTTGTATTCAGAAATGAGGACATCAGAGGGACATCAGGTTGGGCAGTCTGGAGACTAAATCAATGAGGCTGAGATTATTTTTGGATGAGTAGAGGATGAATAGTGGATATATTGGAAAAGGAAGGTGATTATGGAACTGGCAAGTAGGAGAGAAAGAGGGAGATCCCTGAGAAGATTCGTGGATGTAGAAGGATGACATGCAGAAAGACGAGGTGACTGAGGATGCTAGGATAGGACGAGATGGAGACTGATGATCTGCTGTGGTCATCTCTAAAAGTAGCAGCCAAAAGCACGAGACACTGAATCCATGTCACCTCCTTTGTTGTAAATAAAAGTGACAACAGGTGCACAGGAGGCAACAACAAGGCAACTTCCAAAAAGGGAATGGTGTTGCAGGTGGAGACCACAGACAATTACTCTCTCGTTATTCCTCCTGACTGACGTCTCTCCAGTTTTTAAGCTCCTCCCAGAGGTTTGCTGTGTCTCCTGGGATCTGGTGCGTCGTACGAGGAGAAACAGGAGGGGCACTATCACGTGTGGATGACAATATATTAAGAAGATGCTCTGGAAAAAAAAATGCACCAACTGCAAAACTACACATTTTTAATATTTATTCTGTTTCAATTAAATGCATTACATGGCCAAAGCCTTCCAATAATGATTTTTCTTACAAGTTAGGAAGTACAAAATAAAATACAATTAGCCTGAAGCTTAAAAAGCTTTATGGGTAAGCCTAGAAACGTACAGTAAGTGGTTCTGGTTTTGAGAAATGTGCAGAATTGTTAAAAATGACAGTAACTGTTTGAATACATGACAATGAAGCAATGGAACTAGTACAACAAGAGACCTGGAGAGCAGACATGCAGCTGTGCTCTCCCGTATTTACAATAAACTTCATTGTAAGAGAGCGAGAGCTCTCAGTAGGAAGTACTGCATGAGACACAGACAGTACACTGGTTAGACATGAGAAGAGGAAACTATCTTCTTGCTAAACATTAAAGAAGTAAGAACAGGAAGAGCTGTCCAAAACATTGTGCATTATTTGATAAGAAATGAGCTAAGGTAATGAGAGAGCAGAGGCCTCTCGCACTTCATCGTAGCCTTTCCTCAGCAGAAAACCTTCTGTCACGTTTAGTAAAGCTTTCCTGTGCCGCCGTGTGGCTGTCAACAGGCCCGATAACACAGTGCAATGTGAGCGTGCATCCTCAGCACATCTGAGGTCTTTTGCAAGTTAAATCCCTGCAGATGTCGAGGTGCACGGCCAGAAAATACACCGCTCTAACGAAAAAGTAGAAACACTTAACAACTTTCACCGTGTTTGTGTAAGACTCCAGGGAGTCTCTCAGAGCGCAAAAGACTCCTGGATTAAAAAACAGAAAAGAAAAATCGTACAAATGGTAACAAGTGAAGCACCGACTCTGGCACACGTTGAAATGGGACCAAATGTTCACGTGGTAACATGACAACCGCACAGTTGTAGTTATCCACTCAGCATTCAAGCTGCTGAGGAGCCCTTGAGAGTTTCCCTAAAGGAGATCAATCAGGATTAATGATACAGTTAATGATCAGTTAAGGTAGGATCCACGCTTACATTCATCTATGACAACCTTGCGTTTTGTTACATTCTTTCATGTCGGGCCACAATGAATTTAAATTTTTAGACCGATTTAAAGATCCTAAAGTACTTGAGAGAAACTTAGTTTGTATGTTAGAAAAACAGATCGTGTGCTTTCTGCTCTGCATCCTACTGTAGTGTGGCCTAGTTTTTAATGCAAACCAAGTGATAAAATGTGATGGCTGTAGTTTCATTCATTATTACCTCCCCCGACACACACAAATCAATGCTTTAATGCTCACGACACAGGTGCTACGGTGAGCAAGGTAGGACTGACATGTCAAAGGAAAAGGTAGCTGTGGCAGATTTGTTCCATTTTAGTATAAATCTACACATTGTACACATTTCACATCTTACAGGAGCCGCAACTTCCAGTTAAACACGAAGAAATGTTGAAATATCCTGACCTACTCTAAATGAAGACAAAAAAAATCATCTTCCCTGCACGAGAGTGGGACACGGTCACTCTGTTAGAAAGGGCCTACAGAGATATAGAACAGAACAAACTGGGAAACAGAATCTCCCCAGTTCACTGTGGTTGCTTCAGAAGTTTAATCGAGAGCCAAAGAAGAAAATTAGGGGAATTCTTGAGTTCTAGAAAATTAGCACGTCTATTAAAATCTCATCACAAAGAGAGCTGAGATTTAATGAAATGTAGCGAGTTTGTTTAGTGGTTTCGAGCGCGCGCTACAATAAATTACATTCTGGGGACTTAACGCAGCGCTTGCTGCCTAGATTTTAAATGAAGGCAAAACGACCTTAACACTAGAACAAGTTTTCTCTTGCACCTTCGTTCTAAAAAGGAGGAAAGAAAAAGAAAAAACTTTACGCTCCTCTATCAAAACCACGGAGACCAACAGAGGATGGACAGTCGGGGGGTTGAACGAGTTAGAGATGAGTTTTGAGTCTCTTCATGGGGCCAGCAGGTGATGCTGAATCAGTCCTGTACAATCCCCACTTTGCTTTGGTGCTTTCTGGGCCGGGCCGGGCCAAGCTGTGCCGTGCCGTGCCGAGCCAGACCGGTAGAGGGGAACGGGGCCTCCTCAGGAGAGTTCAGACTTGCTGAGAGCGATGGCCAGCTCCAGGTCTTCTTGCTCCTGCTGGGTGAGCCTGGCGAGTCGCTCCTTTTCCTCTCGCTCGCTCTCGCGCTTTGCCCACTCTATCATGTCTTCCTCGGTTGGATACTGCTCCATGAAAACAGAGGAAACAAAGAAACATACGCACACAATGGATGCAGTTTTGAAACTTTGAAAACCCACCAGCAGCAGACCTTTTTCCTTCAAAGTGGACACTTTGACTGATTTGTAATCACCATTTATGTGCCAGAAACCAAAGACAGTGAGTCAGGACGCACAATTGTAGGGTGCTAAAAAAATAAAAATAAAATCATGTATTGGAGTCTAAATTTGTAGCTCTGTGCCCATTCTGAGAAAGGTGCATCGCAATGAGGTCTAAAAGAAATCCAGACTTTTGCAGACCTCCCAAACAAATTAGAAAAAAAGAAGAAAGAACAGGAAAGGCGATTGAAATTGATTTCCCTTTATCCAAATGAAAACAGTCCTCCCTCCAACATATATACCCTTGCAAAGATCCTGCAGCCCCATGATCAGGGCAAAAGCAGGGACTGCGATGCTAGAAAAGCCTGAAGACAAACAGGCACAGCTGTAGGACCACAATCACATGCACTGAAAGCTCCACAGTCACAAAAAGAGTAGGAAGGAAACACAGTCCACTGGTTAAATTGGTTAATCATTGCAGACTGTGTAAATATGTTCATTATTCTTAACGAATGACAGACAGAAGCAACAGAGGTCATCCCACGTGCATCCAGCCATGCAAAGGAGTGTCTCCTAGCAACTGTTTTAGAGCCGATAATAACAGGTCACGGTATGAAGCACATGCACGAGAAGACGTGTACAGAATGTGATGATCTGACAGAGAACATGCACTTATCAGTTTGCAGACAACATCCCACCAATTCTCTTAAATATGAATGAAATCAAACATAAATAAGATACATGGAAAGAGAAATGGTGCTTTTTATTCCACAGCTTTAAGAAAAAAACTTCATAGTCTTCTTATTTGTTTTTCATGTTAAGATACTTTAAAGGATCATTACAGAGTTTTACATGTTTTAGTTCATTTACTTGACAGCGCACCGCACTGTAGCTTCTCAGAAATGTGATTTCCTGGTTTCTTTGTATCCGTTTGTCTCGCCGGGTAACAAATATACACACAGGGCAACCTGTGGCCAAATGAACCTTCCTTGATATGAATCTATAATGATTAATAATGCACCTAACTTTATTACTGTTGTGCCCATGTGGTAATTTATGTAATTCGCTGAATTACAGTCTCTGTTTGCAGTGGCACTTTAATGCAGAAGTTACAGAGCTGACAAGCAGCAGAGGGGTTTTTATGGGCTGGGAAATCATCCTAAATGCAACACATGCTGTGGGAAGTCATCAACAGTAAGCTGAAGCATAGTCCAAACCTCTGATAAATGAACTGAACGTGTAAAACACTTGATCCTTTAAACTCAGGGAGTTACAGGTGGTGATGTCATGGATGCACATAGAAGCCGGAGATGGTGACCTTGATTCAACACTTTATTAAACAGAGGTGTAAAGAAACACAGAGAGAATACAGTCAATCTGCTTCTCCACAACACACTGCTGACCACACGAGGGCTCGGACACAAACTGATGAATGAATGAATGGATGCATGAACAGAGGAAAGCCTGTATAAATAAACAGCAGCAGAGTAAAGGGGAAAGGAAACTTTGATGATTCGAGAAACGGTGGAGGCACTGGTGTAAGTCAACGAGAGTCAAAGACACAGTTAGTGCATGCAGGTCGGCGACTGACAGGTACATGCGAAGGTGCTCGCGTGACAGGAGAGGATCAACAGTGTTCTGATGTGATGCAACTTCACAGGTCATTTCCATGCAGCATTAAAAAGGGTTGAACTAATAGAACTACTTTGACCACCATGACCCGAAGATTAACCCACACAATCATCTTCCTCTTGGTTTCTTTTATTTATATTATTATAGATATATTAATTTTGGAAGCACATTAATGAACGAGAGGAAAAAGAAACCCCTCCACCATTCTTTGGGTTCAAGTTTTCACAGCAGCCTGCACTGATTTAATGTTTCGAGGCGACGTTAGGTGTTTATCCCAAATCAGTGATGTTATAAAACAGCAACTTACTGAAAAAGGTTTGAGGTATAAAGAGTATGAATGCAGTACTCTGCAGCTCATGAGTCAAGGTCAACTGATGCCACTATGCCCCATGGGTGGGGAAAATTTCCCTGAGACAAATTTAGTGTTAAAAGAAGAATAAAAACTCAGATAATTACATCAGTAATTATAGAGACTCTAAACTTGCACAGGAAGAAATGTCAATGTGACAAAGTTGGGATGGCTAATAAAAAGCCAAATACAAGCAGCCTGTCATCTCTCCATTCACTGCCAAACATTCTGGTCTTATATAGAATATATAAATGTATCTATAATTTCTATGCATTTCCTCACAAAGTAAGAGTGCATCTTCAGTCATAGAGTTAAATGAGGTGAAATCTCATTATGAATCCATAATAGAGCGAGTGAAAAGAAATGTTTACAGGGTTAGACAGCATTGTATTATTAACAATAGTCTGACATATACACAAGCAGCAGAAATGCAAAAGAAACCAAAAAACCCAAAACAAAAATACAAGATTTACAAGATTTTATTGTTTTAACTGGGAGAAGCGTATGAATCACGTAACATTACGAGCCTGTGCTACCGTGTGACGCTTTAATAAGCTGGTTAGTTCACTTTAAGGTCACTGGCAGTGGATGGAGTGATTTCAAAAGCTGGCCTGATTTGCTCGGGGTTGTATCCTTATTGAGTAACTACATGTTGGTTTACAAGGAGGGGAAAAAAAAAAAGAGAGAGAAGAGGGTGTGGCTATTGACATTCAGGTGGAGGTGAGGGAGATGGGGAGAGGGAGTTGCTCACTTTGTCAAAGCTGGCAAATCCATCAGCTTCCCGTGCGTTGCGGCGAGGAGGGGAGGAGGGGGCGAAGGGGTCGGCTAAAGGATCCTTTGCAGGCAGGGAGGAGGAGGAGGAAGAGGAGGAGAAGTCTCCTGAAGTCTGTGGCATGAAGTTTCCTCGTCGATGGAAGGAGTCGGAGGACTCCGTTCGATTGATGGATGATTTCTTACCTGACAGGGCACAGACGGGCAAGACTCAGCAAAGGCAGGTTTTATTTCATGAACACTGTTGGCACATCCCCAGACGTGTGATAGCTACACTGTTCCAACCAAACAGAACTACAGGCACTTTTTGTCTTCTGGATAACAGGATCAACTGACCTGGAGGTGGAGGAGGAGGTCTGGTAGGCGTACCCGTTTTTGGCGGCAGGGCTGGGGGCACATCAGAGCTGGCAGGTTGGCTCTCTTCCTGGAAGAGGTTCCTGCTGTCGACTCCAAACTGCTCAGCACCATTTGACTGGAATGAAAAGGTCCAACCAAATCAAATATATCGATTACATAAGCAGGAAGGTGCATGAATTTACTTAAGAACAGCACAGAGGATGTGCGTCATCACTCGCAAGCTCTGTTGCACATCAGTAAAACCCCGATAAATAAAGGTACAGGTACTGTGGTGTAAACAGCAAGTGTGAAATTAGTGTTTCCACACCGAGTTCACAAGAGCTCTCTGCACAGTAGCTCAAGGCTGCAGAAGGCTGCAGGATTTACTACTATGCAGAGACAGAGGCATTTTTGTGCATATAGATTCCTTTCCATGCATACACGGGGCTTTTTATAGTTGCAAATATAAACCAAAACTAACATAAGACTGGATAATTATTTATTATATATGATGTATATACGATGCACGAAACAACGTGACAGAGGATATATTAAAAATCTGGAAATTACCTTTGCCAAAGCACTGAAATCTGCAAAGCCTCCTCCAAATGACTCATTACCAAACACAGCAGCAAACGGATCTGAAACATCAATGAAAAACGACCGAGTGCATGAAATCAGCAGCACTTCAATGCCTCATCCAGCATCTTATTAACAGAAAAGCACATTTTACTTTATTTATTTTTCATTATTTTCTTATTTGCTGCTATGAGTTCTGTCCCCAGTGGGTGGTGCCATGCCACAAGCTGTACCTGCATCTGAGGAGGCACTGACCGCGGTACCACCGGGAGCAAAAGGGTCATTGGATGCTGCGGTGTCCTTCTAAACACAAACAAACACATCAGACGTTTTTATAATCCAGCCTGAGTGGACAAACACGCTCACCTGTAACGTGATTTACTACAACTAGAGCATGTACATCAAACAAAAACGTAGCAGTTCCTCTTTTGGCCACCAGTATTTTAACTCTTTCTGAGCCAATAAGGGAAGAAACGTATTCTATAAGCAGAGGGCTAAGATCCAAACTTTGGGACTCATTGCTATAAATTAGCTTCTGCTTCCTCTTAACAATTTACATGTCAGCGATTTTAACACATTTCTATGCATTTAAACTCTTATACAGAATATTTTATATAAAGTATATATAATAAAGTGGATGATAAGCGTTCAGGCGTACACGCTTGGTGCTTCTAAAATTACTGCAAACCTTTAGAATGGTAATAAAACATCTGGGACAAATAATTATATTCCGTAAAATACTGTCACAAAAATCTTACTCAACACACTGTAAACAGGTTTTATTAGCAGGTCTACTCACCACGGCCAGATCAGAGCTCGGCGGGGAGCTGCTAAAAGGATCCTTGTCTCCATCTTGAGAACCAAACGGGTCTGCCTCCTTTGTGCTGGTCATTTTGCCTCCAAACGGGTCTGAATCGGCTGTGTTGTTCCCTTTAGAGCTGAACGGATCGTTGGATGCTGCGGCTGGATTGGTGGATTTGGAGGCGAAAGGATCCGGACCCGCTGGTACGGCTGCTGTATCGTTCACCTTGGCTGCAAAGAGGTCTGGCTCCGGCACGCCAGAAGTGGTACCGAAGGGATCGGCTGAAGCAGAGAAAGGGTCCTCTGAGGAAAACGGGGTGCTGGAGGTTTGTGTGAAGAAAGTGTCTGCAGCAAAGGGGTCTGAGCCTTTGAATGGATCTCCTCCAAAAGGATCTGATTTAACATAAACAGCAGGAGAAACACAATGAATAATATGACCCACTCGTCAGATTTGACATATATATATATATATATATATAAATAAAACAATGCTGTGCTTGTGTGAGATTTATTGCTCATTAAATACTTTGAGCAGCACCTCCAACATCTGCTTTTCCAAAAGGATCTTCTTTGAAAGGATCGTCTACAAAGGAAAACACACCATCAGTCTGCCAGCGTTCATCAAGCATTAAAAACACTGTTTTTTCCATCTTGATTTTTCACGTTGAGGTCTTACGATCGGTAAAAGGGTCTGAATGGAAGAAATCCATCTCAGGCAGGGAGGGAGGGCTGCCCTGTGGTGGCAAGGAGCGAGGGCCAGGCTGAGGCGGAGAGGGGGAGCTGGTTGTTTCTGTCGGCTCTGCAGGCTCCTGTTTGCTCTCTGGCTCTGGTGATGCAACCTGTCGCAGAGAGGCACGGCGCTCTGAGCATTACAGTGAATCATGCATCGTGGTTATGGAGGGGGAGGGGTTTTAACACCCATCTGATGATTTAACACAACTATCAGGTTACATCTTTGCTGTCTGCTGTCAGTCTATGCACTTGTCTGGCACGCTGCATGTCCAACATCTCATATCTGTTTCTGGTACAAACAGCTTTTCACAGACAACATTTCAAAGAAATGTGGGTAAAACAAACATCCCAAATGTCACACTTGATGACAATGAAAACAAATACTAATGATAAAAATCAAGAAGAAGAACAGAAGAATACAAGGAGTCACAAAGATGCTGTTTATTCAAGTACACCCATGAAAACCAATAAGTTTACCTTCGGTGGGGTCTCCTTAGGTGAGTCCTTTGCATCTTCTGTAACCTCAGAGGAGACGCCAGGCGCAGGGCTGCTGTGTTCCTGCTTAGAGAACAGACGCACAACTTAAAAGGACAGCATCTGATGTTTTTTTCATAAAAGCTTTGAGTTCAAGCGACGGAGTAGCTCATCTGGTTATTGTAATGTGTAGGTTACATGTTTTTGTTGTCGCTGGACAGTTTCCTTTGAGACTCACTTTGATTTTTTTGAGATTATCTGTGATGTTTTCCACAAGAACACGGCACAGTTGTAGCGTGCATTAGGCTTTACAGCTGTGCCTGTCCACATTTAAAACTACTGTAAGAGTGCTTCTTATTATTATTCATGTAGTTTTTACCCTAACATTGCTCTCCCAGGGCTTGGCAAGGCTCGACAGACTGTACATATCAGTGTAGAGATCATCCAAGGCATCATGTTTCTGCTTTTCATCTTCCCCAGCTGTTGGACTCTCTTCGTCCTTCTCCTCTTCCTTTTCTTTCTCATTCACGCCACCTCTCTCCTCTGAATCTGAATGCTCTTCCACTCTCAGTTCTTTAAGGTCCTCCTGGAAGAGGTCCCTCTGGAAGAGGTCCCCATGGTGGAGCTCTGCAGCGGGGCCTGCTGATCCATTGACCATGACAGGAGAGCTGTCCTCAAGGGCTCTCTTCCAGCTGAGCTGAGCAGTCACCGATCGCTCCTCCACCTGAAGGTCGTTCAGTTTCTGTTGGACCTACGTGCCAGAAGAATAATTTTTTTAAAAAATGACACGATTAAAGAGCAGAGACAACACTTAAACACAGATATGATGAATTCTGTAGCCAGTGTACACAGAAAGTACAGCATTAGGAACACACTGGTGGAGCCACAGCAGTGTTGCTCCATCTGTCCACACAGAAATTCTGGAAGTGCTCAGTATAATCACTGCAGCTATTATTCATGCGTTTGGGTATGTAACAGTTGTGCAGCCTGCTGATTACAGTCGGAAAATAACATTTCCATCAGCTGCGTAGGTGCCAGAAAATGAAAAAATGTTTTCTCTGCAGACATGCTGTACGAAACCAGGGAAGAGCTTTTAACCTGTGCAACTTGTGTGAAAGAGTCACGCACAGACTCCTGAAGAGGAGTGAGCTGCTCCTGGGCAGCCTGGACCTTCTCCTGAAGTTTCCGGCTCTCCTCCTGCAGAGCCAAAAGCTCCTCTCGGGCCTGGACCAGCTCCTCCTCATACTGACATATCCTTTGTTCCTGCTCCTCGTGCTCTGACTGCAGAGATGAGATCTGAAAGGAAAGTAACCAGAATTCGAGGTAATTACACGGCTCCCCAAAAGGTTACCAAAAAAATAAATAAAAAGGAGGCGGCAACTTACAAGTTGGGTCTCCTGGTTGGTCTGCTGTCGAATGTGAGTGAGCTGCTCCTCCAGGGAGGCCTTCTGTTGGTCCAGCTCATCTAAAGCATCTTGAACCTTCTGACGCTGAGTCTGAAGTTGCTGCAATACTTCGGTTTCCTTTGCCACCTCATCTTGAAGGTCCTGTGGACATAAAGTCAAAGGGGGGAGGGAGGGAGATTCAATAACAGAGAGGAAGTGAGCAACAAAGAGACTTTGGAAAACAACCTTTACAGTTACTGATTTTTGGAAAGATAATAGTAATAATAATAAGATAATAAACTTTATTAATCAGGGAAATGTAACTGTTACATCAGCTCAACAGAATAAAACAAGAGAAATGTGGTAAAATAAAAGATTAAAAAGATACATTCACATAAAATGTAAGTAGATGGTTTTATGAAGAAGGTGAGAAAAGAATAGAGAAGAAAAACTGGTGAAACCAAGTGAAGGTAAAGGCTTTTAAGAAATAATGTGCACTAATGCTGTGTTACAGAGTTACAGAGTAACCACATTTCTAGTCTAAATACTAACTTTTAATACAATTCCTGAAAAAGCTCAATCGGCTGTTATATGTCAGCTTGCCGGAGGGAGAAAGGCTGACGTCACAGTGTGGAATTATTTTCGTTTACAGGCTGCAGATCGTTTTGCAGCTCAGTGAGTCAGTGAGATCGTTAACATCCTTTCAGCAGCGGCTGTCGCTGAAAGGACAACGGCAGCTTTTAATCTCTATACTAATATCAGAAACAACACAAAGTGCTTTAACAACAACATGTTAAGGCAGAATAGATTATGGAAATAAAAGCTTGTGCTTTGCATGTATTTCTCTTTATTAAAATTCCCATGTTGGAAAATTTGTATTTCCTTGATTCTTAGAAAATCACTTCCTGTTTTGAGGCTGGCTTTCCAGGGTTTGATTTCAAAGGTGGTACGACTGCCACAAAACCCATTCTTAACCTCTGGGGAATGCTTGGGTATGTGCAGTATACCACGTCCAGGAATAAACTCAGACAACATAAATAACCAGAAGCACTCGCACAGAAGTACAATCGAGTGCAGCTACAAAATTCAGCTACATCAGCTCCTTCGATACCACCCTCACACTCACTCATTCCTAAAGAACTCTGCAGCCTCGCCCCTTTAAGCCAAACAGCTCCCAAAATAGAGCCCAGACGAGGCAGATCAGCCTCTTCCTCTCTTCCTCTTCCTCTCCGAGTATCATTAACTGCATTTCTGAACAAGCGTCTCAGACTGCAAATCAAATGTGTTATTGATCTTCTCCTCCAGAACATTCAGCCCCATAAAAGTGAGCTTACCAACCTGCATTTGTTTTGCTTGTTTGTTGGTTTTTAAAGGGAAAACAGACAGAAATGCACACGTGCGTTTAATGCATATTAACTGTGCTCCAGCAAGAGTTTTTGTAAACCAGTGATTTAGAATACAGGTAAAATCTCACAAAGAGACCTCACCTGCACTTCAGTGCTGCGCTGTCGGATGGCCTCCTCCTTCTCCTTGATCTCCTCCTCCACAGAGCTCTTCTCCCTGGGGTTGCAGCAAAGGAGACAGGTGTATTTAACCACCAAGGAGAGCACCAGCCCACCAAGCCCAAGCCAGCTCTCTAGTGAGCATGCTTTACCCGGCCCCTGAACCACCACCAGCTCCTCTCCCTCGGCCACCATGATGTTCTCCTCGACTCCCAACTTTACAGAAGAGAAAGCAGCATCAAGTCCTGCAGCGAGAGCAGGTGTGTGTGAGCGCTGCGCTGTGGGCGACTGCGAGGATAAGTGTCGGAGAAAGCGAGCACGTACTTGCTCAGTCAAACGCATGGGAGAAAGAGCGAGAAGCAGATGGCTGCTTCGGGGATGGAGGGAGAAAGAGAGGAGGAGGGACGAGTGATGATCTGCCAACCTCCAACATCTATCATCTGAGCCGTCCGTGTGCTCATCCTCTCTACGCTTTTTCAAGCATGCAGCAAGAGGGAAAGAAGAGACGGGTGGGGTAGAAAGGAAGCTTCATAACTTGTGCACAAAAGATACTTCAACTACCTTTAAAGGAATCCTGTGCTTGTGTTGAGTGCTGTGGTAAGGTGTTATATAAACCATTAGACACAAAAAAAGGGCCTCGCTGACATTTAACTCTGTTATTGAATATAAACGATTACTCTAAGGGATTTTATGCTAGTATTTTCAGCTCAAAGGAAAACTGAGAACAATTACCAGAAACGGGAAATAAAGAGGAAGCACATACAGAGGTAAAGAAAAGATCCTGATTGGTAGGGCTGTGGATATGACCAAAACCTCATCTCCCGATATCAGACATCTATCGTCCGATAACCATATAAATCACAAAAATGGAACATTTTCTGTAAATTCTGTGAATCTCGGGCAGCTCGACTTGTGTGAAATGTTTCCAGCTGGGCGTCGTGTAGCTGGAGTCGAGTGTTTTTACAGATGCATGAAACGATACATTTTTAGACATAAGTTGTAACGGCGCCGTTTTCTTTGTGAGTATTTATTACACGGCGTGCTGCTGGCGGCTCTTTTTACTTCTCATCCATAAATAATCTGCATCTTTCACGTGAGTCAGTTTATTTTGAAAAGTCTCAACAGGATCTTGAGCTTTATTGTGAAAGTTTTATGTGGAACATAAACAAGCGGACGCGCGATGGCGTTACCGTCGTTGTTGCTAACAACAACGCATAAAAACAGGCGCTTGTCCGTCTGTAGTGTGGTGATATTAAATATAAGAGAAAGAGAGAACTTTAAGAAATTAATAATAACTCCAGTGACATCAGAACCATGAACAAATATTGCTGTAAACAGTTTATTTTGCGACACCACGAAACAAACGATAGCGTAAAATGAAACGATAGATGTTTTTATATCGTCATCAGATATATCGTTACATCGAACAGCCCTACTGATTGGTGTTTTTACTTAAACATGTTTTTCAGTAAGTATTTCTGCTCACTTGTTCTCTTACATTTGTTTTTGGTTCAGTATTTTTCACACAACCTTAACAAAACTAACATTTTAATATTGTTGTGTGAAGACACAAAAGAAATTATGCCTCAGTTTAACTTATTAAAAAACTATTCTATCGCTCGCCACACAACAAACACACAACTCCCCTGATAATCTACGAGCTGCAAATGCAAAGGGAACCGTTCCCAACTTCTACTCACCCATCAGCATCATCGTCATCATCACTGCCAACCTCCTTATCCTGAACAGAAGGCTGCTGCCCCATTCTGAAGCAGCAAAGACGCTTCATCTTTCCAAACTCTTATTAAATAAAATCTGTCCGCAGGCGATTTCTAACTCAGTTTCCATCCTTCTTACTTCAAACAGCTGTCGTCTAGTGTGTGTCTAAGTGTGTGTGAGATTCTATGTGTGTTTATTGGAAGGCAGAGGTAGGAGAAAAGGCCACTTTCTCACTTCTCCCTCTCAGTTTTCACGAAAAGGGAAGCTACGTTCTGTGAAGTATGGAAATGAAATCCATTACTATGACAACTGCTCAAACCAAGACTCCATGTGCAAAGCATGCATGCAAATGTGCAGCTGCTGCAGCTTTTACTTAAAGGTACATCTGGCATTTAAGATCATGTGAAGTAAAAAGGCAAAAGAAGGTAAAAACATAAAGTCTGGAATCAGGTCGTGTCTCAGGATCTCTACTAAGTCAAGGTTATGACTTTCAGAAAAACGAATCACCTTGTTTTTGAACCGTTCTTTTTGCTTTGATCACAAAGGCAAACCTCAGGTTATGCACTGCTGCCCTCACATGGCCCTGTGTCGTTATCATTTTAAATCTATTGTTTTCTGAAACGTTGCGAGGCCTGCAGACCCTGATGTACCAATGTTCCCGCCAACATGCTTCACTGTGCGAAGGTTTCGGTATTTTTATTTATTTACAATTTTTCCATTTTTGCCAAAGAGTTCAACTACTGTTGTCACATCTACATAGAAATCTGTCCTCCTCTTAGTGATCTCTGGGTTTTATTTGTGTCTTTCCATTCACACCATTTTAACTTGTGCATTTCTTACTGTGGAGACAAAGACTTTAACAGGTGACTGGTGCAGATGTTATGTTGCTCCCCTGGGTTTTTTAACCTCCGTCACGACTAAAGGTTTTGCTCTCGGTGCACTCGCCTCACCACGCCCACTCCAAGGTTGACTGACAACACTCCCATCACATTTTTCTCCACACTGCTTATTGTAACGTGATTGCCTACAAGGTCTTTGGAAATTATTTTGTAGCCTTTCTAGGCTTCGTGGGTCTCTTTGAAGCTTCTTTTAAGATCCCATAAAAGTTGTTATAATGAGGTTTGTTCACATCAACCAAACTTAAAAGATGTGATTTAACCATTTGAATCAGGTGTGTTGGATCAAGGACACATCCAACGCCTGCAGGTTCCCCCTCTGCTTCATCGGACTTAAAGTGGCTTTGGGAGTTAGTAGCGCTGAGGTTCCCTCTGCACTCTGAGTGACCGCTTCAGCCAAGTGCTATTATTGTGTGTCATTATTTCTGTTGTGTTTGATTATGATTACTACTTAGATGACATTCAGACAATGCAGATAATCAGTGCAGAAATCCCATTAATCCCAAACACTTTACACCCTCTCCAGGGGCGGATCTAGAGAGATTTTCTTAGGGTGGTATGGGAATCAAATAGAGTGGCCATCTCTTTACACGTGCAGGTGTTACATTCTGTTATTTATATAGTTAAAATACATCAAATGGAGTAAGTTCTTACTGGCTTTCAGTTCAGACCCTTTCCACCGCTCGTCTTTTTAACCGTCTGCTGCTGCAGTGACACAAGTGTTTATTATTTTTACTGGAACTTTGGCTGTGCTCAAAGAAGTGCGAGTGTGTCCCTCCTGCATACCTGAACCAGCAGAGGCTCACAAACACTCAGCTTGAACCCTTCATCTTTAGGCCAACAATATAAACCACCAATGAGATCATCTCCACCGCCATCACTCTGTTAATAACATGTAGGTGTTTGCCTTTTTCTTTAAATGTGAGGAGAAATGATTACCTTTGTAGTTCAACAATCTCGTTACTCAGTGAGTCCAGCTCCTTGATGGCAGAGAAGTCGGCTGCTAGGTTAGCTGCGTTGTTCTGGTGAGGACAGGAAAACTCAATAGCACCAGTAAAGAGCAGAAACACCCACATTACTGATATGCAGATGAAAGTACTAGAGACCAGCGACTCATTACAACTTAACACAAAAGACAGTCACAGCATAAATAAACAAATGAACTACACTAACGGCTTTACAGAGGTTACCCATCAAGTCATCTACTGTCAGAGGCTCAACAGGCAGGGCTTGGGGAACAGTGGTTTTAAAAGCAGCCTAGCTGATACCACTTAAACTATACTACTGAGAATTTAAAAAATCGAAAACGTCTTCAAAGCCTTGATAAGAACACACAACCACAGAAACAGATACAGCGATAAGAGTGCATCTCAAAAACTAAAAACAGTAACCTTTGTTTCTCGTCAGCTTCCCTCAAAAGCACAAGGGCAAATGGAAACTAAATATTTCAAATAAATTCAAATATTTAGGATAAAACTATGTCAGATAAGAAAAGAGGCAACCTGTTGAGAGTTATGAGATGCACTAGACTGTTTCTGATGAATCGCACTCACTCAGGATTGTGTCAGTGCACGTGAAGTGGATGAAATGCAAAAATGCAAAAAGACGAGGTAAAGCAAAACTGCTGCAGAGAGAGGAAATAAGAAACGCACACAGCTGCAAGCTTAACAGGAAAAATACACAACTCACACACGTGCACGCACAAACACACCAAGAGAAAAATACATCACTGAAAGCCACAATTAAGACAAGCAACATAATTTATATCTAACAGTGCTGATGCAATGGAAAATTATAATAAGTCACTGCTGTAAACAGATGGTGAAAACTGCAACCAGAGTCTGTTTTAAGCTATAAAAAAGACAGCTGCTCCAATTCACTATCAATCAGTCTCATTATTAAGGATCTTTCAGCGTCCATGAGATCAGTTTTTGTGCGTTTTTAATTCTTGAATTGCAAGCGATTGCTGGGTTCTTAAAATCAAACCAAACACTAATATTTGGTGATTTAAATATCTGATATATCGGCTGATTTAGAAACTTGTTTTATCATCACAGAAAGCTGTAGATAGCTCGTTTATGCTCAGATCAGCGAGTTGTTGTTTGTGGTGTTGCCAAACAACCACCGCATTCTTCTTCCTGCTAAGGTCATCAGATCAGAGGCTGCTGGTGGCCCCACGCGCTCAATTTAAAACTCGTGGCGATCGGGCCTTTCAGGCAGCGGCAGCACGGCTGTGGAATTCTCTCCCACTGGTTTCACGCTGTACAGAGTCCACTGGTTCTTTTAAAAAGCAGCTGAAGGCATTTTTATATAGGCAAGCTTTTAATTAATTTGTTGTATTTTACTGTTTTACATTGTTATTTGTTGTATTTCCATTCTATTCATTTTTCATTTTTTTTGTTGTAAAGCACTTTGTGATTTTTATCTGCGTAAAGCGCTAAATACATAAATTTTACTTACTTACAAAAGGGAAATTACAGAGTGCCCTCTGGTGGACAAACTATGCAACATCAACAGTCATAACACAGTTGAAGGGTGTTGCTCTCATCTTTAGCTTACTTACT
>NW_005187600.1:585179-605095 GCF_000239375.1 Pundamilia nyererei
ATGAGATCGCACATAAGTATGAATCGAGATCGCGATTTTCTAACGATTAATCGTGCAGCTCTACTTACTACATTTTCATTTATTGGCTGTTTTATCTAGAAACCGATATATGAGGAAAATGGCTAGTATCAGGCAGTTATTAATATAATAACAAATAAAATAGTGACGGCCTGGAAGCATTTATTTGTAAATCCTAGGTGACTTCCTTCTCGAGTTACTGCATTCACAAGATTTACAGGAAACTTGACCTCTGGCCTTCGTTTTTAATAGTAGCCTTACAGTATCAAGAAGAAAATCCTACATCATCTCGTTCTCAAGTTATTGTGATCATTAACTGGATGTTCGTGCCGATTACCCGTCTGGCCCGTGTGGTGATGAACCTTTTACTGCTGAGGGGTAAAAAGGACCCAAACATCACTAATAATTATTCACAACTCGAGTGTTGAGAGCGACTCACCTGTTTGATGTTTTGTCTGTCAGACGGAGGAATCATCTCGGGGGACAGATTTTGTGGAGGGTCTAAGCCTTTGGTCAGTTTCAGATTAATTAGATAAAGCGCCAATGCGAACTGCTCTCGCGTCAGTTTCCCTATGTCTCCAATGTCACAGAGCTCCCTGAGGGGAAAGAAAAAAACAGAAGCACACAGGTTACATAAGACAGTAACGATTTATACTTCAGGCAGTGCCTATTTTTGATGGCCAGGCTAATCATTATGTGAGGGAAACCAATACACACAGAAGCTAATCAGCCACATGAAGATAAAAATCCATAATAAGATCATCTGCTGGTCGTGTGCATGAACACATACTGCACTGCTGCATTTTGCAACATTCAGTTATAGCTGAAACTAGAATATGTTTTTACATTTCACTTATTATAAATAAAGTGTAAAAATGAATGTTTCACAGATGTTTTATGAACATTGTATCTATTCTAACCATCTATGCTATTGTTAAAACACATAAGCACCTTATTTTCCAACACTATTATTTCTCTCTAGTGTAAAATAACTATTTATCTACTTCTTATGACACGTCTCTCTGCAAATCATCCTTTGTAGCACTTCATGGACTTTCTTCCTCCTTTTTCCTTCGTTTGTGTGAACAGAAGGGCAAAGTGCACAGGATGCCTTATGTTGCACAAATTTCAAAGCTCTCTGAGGTAAACACGTAAAACAGAGTAACTGATTCTTTGAGTAGAAGCTGGACAGAGGTGACGGTACTTACCAAACCCGTGCGAGTGTAGCGGAGGGCAGCCCGGTCTTGAGGAATATATCTCTGACTTCAGGGCCAGACACCAAGCCATCCATGTCGGCGTCCGTCTTGTTGAACAGCTCGTCGAATTTCGCCTTCTCTGCTGGCGATACTACCCACTGTACAGAGAGAGAAAACAAACTTAACCACACTCCTCGCCACCGCGGGAACATTCAGCACAACTTACAGCAACGAGAGATTCACAAACCTTCGCACTTCCTCTAGTCTTTTTCTTTTGAAAAACACACTGAACTAGCCAGTTTGAAATCATCGTAACTGTTGATGTACCAGTGTAGTAGTAAAATAATACTTCTCAGGCACTGCACTCACAGGAGAGGTGGAGCCTGTACTCACAGGGGCAGCTGCTGGTGCTGGGACAGGGGCAGGAGCTGGGGTGGGTTTAGGAGGGTGGGGCATAGTCTTAGAGCCAGCGTGGGAGGAGCGACTGTCTTTGACAGAGGGGGGCGAGGGTAACAGGGGCATCACGGGAGGCACCGAAGGTTTTTTCCTCTTGGAGGGTGGCACCAGGGGAGGCGGTAGGGACATGGGAACAGGCTCCCCCTCTAGAGCTCTGTACACCAGATACATAGCCTGGGAAAGGGCAACAAAGTAATGAGAAATGATTACCCAGCATCCTGCAGTTCAGTCTTCACACTTCCTCCTCATGTCTTGGATCTTTTCGATTCAGAACTATAGAAATAATTTAAGATCCTATGACTCAGTACACAGTTGAACAACCTAAAGTGAAACCAGTTGTGAACAAATACTAAAACCTTATTTGTAATATTAACTCGAGTCTTACCACAGAAAACTCATCTCTGTCCAACATGCCGTCTCTGTCTATGTCACTGAGCTCCCACACCTTCAACACACAGAGATATTATTGATGAGCATCAGTCATCACAAAACTGCAAAATAACAAGTGCCACACCGCCAACTCGCTACAGACTCTCACTTTCTTTTGACGCTTTAAATCTTCAGTATTAAGCTCCAGTGTTACTGTGTGGTGTGGTTTCTATTCATTTTTCACTAAAGCAAAAACTTGAAACTAACATCAAAGAGTCCTGTTTGAGAATCATACCCTGCCCAGGATGTCCACCGGCAATTTGGAGTTAAGCAGGACGGGCTTGACCTTCTCTCCCGACAGCATCCCTCCTACTGGGCCAAGACTGTCAAAGATGGAATCGAACTTCATCTTCTCCTCAGGCTGGAAGAAAAATAAAACAGCTGCACGATGAAAATCACTCTAATGGAGGCATAGACTGATGTGCAGCTTAGGCTGGTCAGATAAGATCAGTCTTATACACCTGTCCAAGTCAACAAACATTCAAAGCCACCACGTCTGTACGTGGGAACGTTCTGCAAACACAGCTTTGCTTTGATGAAAAACATCCCGTAATTCTTAGTCTTTAATTTCCTTTTAAACTTCAGTGGCTTTTTCTTCCCCATTTTCATTGCTTGTAAATCTAATTTTGCAAGCTGCATATTGGCTTCATTAAAGCGTGTTGTGAATCTTGTATGTAAAAAGAGCTCTTTTCTCAGCTGCTCCCTTTAGGGGTCGTCACAGAGGCCCGACATCCCAGCCTGTCCCTAACATCCTCCTGTGTCACACCAACCAGTCTGCACATCCTCCTCTTTGTGGTCTGCCTCATTTCCTCCTGCCTGGCAGCTCCATATTTAACATCCTTTGTCCAGTATTTCCACTATCCCTCCTCTGCACGTCTACATCGTCTCAGCCTTGCTTCTCTTAACCACTCTTAAAGCCTGAACCATGGAATAATTCAGAGGTTTCTTTTTTAAACTTGAGTTTTTATTTAACTTTCTGAGATTGTTTTAAACTAAATATCAATGTGACTTTTTTTTGTTTTTTTTATTAGTGTCATTTATGTTATATCCAACATTTTGGTGCAATTTATTGGCCACAGTTTTTTGTTTTCAAACAAAACCATTTTGGGGCGTTAGGCTTAAAAAACCCATCACACTGTTGATGAAAAGGGTTTTACAAACTCGTGTATCAAATATGAGAAACTTGGTGTTACAAAGTCACATTGTCTCCGAACCCTTTGACCCGATCTGTCCGTTTGACTCAAATTATGTCGCTGATAATGAAAATCTGAGCATCTTCAAACAATATAAACAGTGTCAAGACGCTAACCAGCATCTCAGCAGCAGAGAAATGTTGGCCTTCAGCTGCACATAGAGAAAAAAGAAGATCATTTTGGTACTTCATGCTTGATTCATGCTTGTTAACAAGTAGCACTGGGATTGCAGAACTACACATACTGCTTAAATGATCACAACGAAAAAAATGATGCTTCTCTTAAGGTAACAAAAAAGGAGATAAAACTAGGAAAACAGGAGAATTTAAAAAAAACAATCACAACTATATTTAGACAAAAAGATAGCACGTTGGAGCGCGCCTCACCTTGACAACCCAGGGAAGGTCAGCAGCCCCCCCTCCTGCTAACAGCGGGCTGCTGCTGTCATGCTGGAGATGAGCACAAATATTTTTCTATTTCAGTGTTTGCATTAAAAATACATTAAAGAATATTCTTAAAAGCCAAGACCAAATACTAACAGTTAAAGTTGTTTGTAGTGAAACAAGCACCTGTGAATATACCACAGATCTACTGTATTGGACTTCAAATAACCAGCAGTGACTTTAATAGCAGGCACAGTGTGGATTTATAGCACACAGGAGCAGACTTACAAATTTCGGGGGAGGAACAGCCACATTAAGACTCTTGAGCGCCACCTCCAGGCCATTCTGAGCACAAGCCACCAGCCGCAGGGCTATGAAGAATTGCTGAGGGCAGAAGAAGAAGAGTGACGTAAGCCTGGTGATGATGAACACATTTCTGAAGGAGTTCACTTTGGAGCTACTTGACAGTGTGCTGGTACCTGCTTGTTGAGTGCTCCCTTTCGTTCAGAGTCTGCCAAATCCCAGATCTAAGGAGACATTTACAGATAAAACATCTGTTAGCATCGATGAGAACATTAAAGCTAACAGAGAGCTGCGTCTCCACTCACCTTCCCAAGGACCAGGTCAGCCAGACCTGACCTCTTTAGGAACAGAGCTGCATCAGCTGCTGCCACTCGCCCGCTGCCAGTCAGATCAACCTACACACACACACACACACACACACACACACACACACACAGACACACACACACACATTAAAGCTTATCTCATCTTAGAAACTATCAGTATAACAAGCTAAAATGCTAACAAAGACAAAACTCTTAGCTTCGAAAAAAGATGGGGAACAACTGAAAACCATGAAAATCGGCTTTGGAGCCTCTGAGTCATTTAAATCAATGCTGGTAATAAACCAAAGACATTTTCTCAGCAGTCTATTGGCTTAGTCGTCTTTCATGAGGCTCAAAGGGAGTGCTGCTGACATGTTGGGCAAAGGGAAACATTATTAATTCATTGAGGTACTTCCTTTATTGGACACAGGCACTGAAACTGATAAAGAGAAGTGAGATCACTGCTCGCTGCAAGACAGCAGTATAAATGCAGGTTTAGTTTGTGTGCTGAAACTACAAAAACCCCATCCTCTCATTGGAAGATTTTATTTTTTTTGATTATCTCCATCCAGAGCCATGTAAAGCCAAACTATGCAGGAGTTATATGCACACACACTGTAACCCATGGGAAAGATACAATGGCATACCTGACGATAGTATTTGTCATAGATGGGGTTTCCACTGGAGAGCTGTTTAAGGAGAAAGAGAAGTATAAAAATTTAAAACAGTCATTTTAACCTAAATTCAAAAACGTTCCTTATAACAATCTAACACTAATCGTTCAAATGATTTTTCAAAGTAAGCTCTGAAATAACCAACAAGAGTTTGACATCCACTGAGCCAGTTAAAGAGCTGCTTGTTATAAGTATAGCCACTGGCCAAATGTGTTAAAAACAACTAAAAATTACTTCAATGACTCATTTAGTAGAACGTTTTAAATTAAAGAAGCCACAGTGTGACTGCAAAACCAAAAAGTTTATAATGGCTGTGTTACAGGTGGGATAACAAATAAAGACAAAAACAATACAGCATCTATGACAATGAGTAGCAACAAGGTGCAGCAGTTTTCAACATTAATAAGTCTGCTGCTTATAATTACAATAAATCCAACTTTTACTCTTAAATGCCTGAAAAAAAGCGATTTCTTAAACTTTCCTACTTCCTGCCATATAAGCACATCAAATATTGTGTAATTTTGCTTAGAAAAATCCATATTTATGCAGCATTGTTAATAATTACCACAATCTCCCCCTATTAAAATGAGGCAGCTATTTTGTCTTTTTGAGTTGAAATAAAACATGTCTGAAAATGCTGACGTACCTGATCAAAAACAAGCCACAACCTAAATATATTCAATTAATACAAAGAGAAACTGTTTAAATGTCACTGAGGCTGAGAAAATATCGCTTTTCCAAACAACTGAATCCTTTTTCGATTTATCAGCTGACTGTTTCATTGAAAAGCTACTCTGCATTTCCTCGTAAAGATCTACACAAATACTCTGGAGAATGGATGGATGACTCAGAATACACCAGAAGGTTTATGCTGAGTTGCACAGAGAGTGATAACTTTTGTGATAACTTCAGGATGCAGGCTACATTTCCTGGGGCCCCCTGGTCAGCTTTAGGCATTTACAACAAGGCGTCACTCCAAAGGCAACAGTTAGTCTGGCCTTCTGTCATGTCCTCCCTAAACACCCCTCTTTCCTCTGTTAAGAAAAATGTCTACCGTTGGACTAAAGAGGAAATAAAGCAGTGCTTCCTTATTTGTGTAACTGAAACTGACAACTGGTTGTTTGGTTTCAAATTGGCAGGTGCAAGAAAGGGAGGAAAGGGATGGACAGTAATTGTTTCGAGTGTGAATCAACCAGGGAGTGGCTGGTCAATGGAGGCTAAGGCTTTCAGACACATGTGAGATTACTCTCTACTGTAAAACAGACTTAGACCTGACACAGAAAACAACTCAAGCACACAAAAAGCAAAGTTATCAGTCAGCTTTTTCACCCACCAGTTTACAGTGAAATAACTGTTGACACACACATATCTTTCTCTAGTCAATGCAACTTTTTTCTTTTCCCCTATGACACACAATAGTGTGCCTGGGACTGTTGGCGTCTGTAACACTGTGGTCTTTGTACTGGTGACTTTAATTGAGCACTGAAAAAACACCCCTCAATCATCCCCCAGCTAGCCCATACAAAACTGCAGCAGATAGCCAGAAACATCAGGGCGCAGGAGCTGGCGGGACAGGCTAGACTGTTCTAGAGATTATAACCACCCATGGTAATAAAGCACACTGATGTCACTATCAACACCAAACATGAGGCGAGTTTGGGGATTATCGGGCATCTGACAGGAACACTTGCAACAAGCACTGGTGCCTGACAGGCCAATGAACTCCCACAGCTCACAGATAAACACAGGTTTTAAGCCATTTGAGAGACAAGGATCTCAAAGCTGCTCCTGGCAGGCAACTCTTGTCTGTTGCTGGAGGTAACGGCAGCTCAGGTAACAAGTCCACGACTGAAAGCTGCTAATTTAACCTGCTCGTAGCCTCCTAAACAACACAAACACATTCTGACGCTACATTATTCAGAACTTAATTTAGCTAGCAGCAACTGTGCAACCCTTTACCACAGTAGAGGTGGCTAGTTGCTTGTACAATTCACTTCCTCTTGCTAGTTACAACATAACAGCTAACGATATGAGGAGTTTTCTCTATTAACTAATTGTTAACAGCAGCAGCTAACAGGGTAACTGTTAACGCTGTCCACTTTTGAAAGGTCACAGGGGGGAAAGACACCAAGCCAATCACCGAAGCATGTTTACTTCTAATAATAGCAATAACAAGGCAGCCTATTCAGTCTAACCATGTACCAAAGCTACATACGAGGCAAGGAAATCCAACACATAGGCTACAAGCTTTACTGTATATAGCTTGGGTGCTTTATCAGAGGAAAAACAATGTTAGCAGAGGCTGAAGTAGCAGAAATGTGACAGTAGAGCCACAGCAGAGCCACACATGGGCAGCCCAACACCCAAATAGCCTGCAGCAAACCGGGGCAGCACTAAATACGATTAGAAAACACCCGAAAGGAAACGAAGACGAGTAGCGCTAGCTTACACGGTTTATCTCAACTTTGATAAAGCGACTCTAAAACAGCCCAACACTGGTCACAAACTAGCTGTTAGCTAGCAGGCTAGCTAGCTAGCTACGCCCTTACGCAGTCCCCAAAGAGATTAGGAAGAAACTTTTCCCAGTCACAGCAGGGCTAAACTTCCAAAAGAGGAACCAGAATCAAAGAAAGCCCGCGATTCTTTCAGCCAGACTTAACCGACGCTGCCGAAACATCTCCGAGCGTAACAGGCAGAGGGCAGAAAGCGTTTGCTGTCGTTATATTTGAGTTGTAAGACAGTGTTACCTGAGTAAGAGACAGACTGGAAGCCATAGTGTTTCTGTTTCCCACCGCTTCCAAGCTGCGCTGACGACAGGCAGCGGTAGAGGCCGCTGAAAACCCTGAAACCAGACCTCAGGGACCGACCTCCCCTCGGAGCTTCACCATCCCTCCATCGCTGCCAGGAGGTGCACAAATAACAAAAGCCAATGGATGCAGAGATAAATAACAGATAAATAACAAATAAAGACTTGAAACACCCACTCTATGAATTTCTTTACTTTTAGTTGCGTCATTTTGCTATCGGCAATTCATTTTTCTATGGGTCGTTTTAAAATATATTTTAAATGTCTAATATATAAGGCATTTAAAAATATATAGATAAATAGAATATCCACTACGACCAAACACATTTTTATTTAAGTTCGAACACTAGTGAAACACAGCAAATTTTGCAAGTCTGACTTTACGTTTTATGATCAATTTTGTTTCAAAGTAGAATAAAATAGAAAAAGAAATGAAAAAAATAAAAATGAAAAAATGAACTGTTAACATCTGTTATTTTTCCCTGTCAATCTATTGAGTTTAATGACAGGAAGCAGAACTGCCCAAGCTGATAAAGTCGGTCAAAGTATAGGAAAATGACAATGAGGACAGAGAACTACGACATTTAAATACAAAGAATATTTCATTATTCGACTGAAATTCCTGCAAAATTTTCAAAAAGCCTCATAAGACAAGTGTTGTTCACCTAGTCTTAGTTTTTAGTCTAGTTTTATTTAACTTTGATAACCTTTGTGAGTAGAAAATAAAATACAGACGAAAGGAGAAGATTCAAATGTAAATGCAGCTGAAGTATACCCAGGTACTGCAAACTGTAGTCTACCTTAAACCTTGAGTTTAAACTGTAGCGCAACCTTTGATGAGCCCGGTGAGCAGTAAAAATAAAATGATTGCCAAATTTGAACAGATATCCAAATCAAATTAACATTCATCCATCCGTGTTCTTCTGCTGTGGCCTGTCCCAGTTGTCATGGGTCAAGATTAAGGGGTCTACCCTAACCAGGCCATCACCTACACAATAACAAATTAATTCAGAGTCTTTGGACTCTGGAGAAAACCCACCCGGGGGAAAAGGGAGAACAGATAAATAAAACATGATGACACACACGCACAAAAAAAAAGACACAAAATTTCACAAGGATCTTTTCATTGTTTTCTTCTGGCTGTTTTATTGGACAGATCACCTGCCTTTGTTTTTATTTTACACAGCAACACAAAAATCGCCCCACTTCATTTACTACCATTAGTACAAAATGTCTTTTACAAAAGGAGCCTCTGTCAGACTGTTGGGACAGTGTGTTGGGGTACAGCAGTGCAGAAAACTTGGAATCAAAAATCAGGAAACGAGACGTATACACAAACGGCGAGGAAACCTAAAGTGTGTGCGTACCAAACGACCAAATGTTCTGCTACTGGGGTGGTCTTAATGTACATCCTAAGTTTGAGTAGAGCTTATTTAGACACACAAGACTATAGTATGTGCACTGAAGTGGAAAAAGTGTTACCTATACAGTACAAAACTATGCAAGGGACTTCATCTTAAAGCACCTCATGTTACCATCCCACTGCAGACTGATTTGTTTTCTTTTTTTCACTTTTGATCAGGTTGTCAAATATAGTGTTAGTCCTACTGCACTCTGGTTGCCGTGCCAACAATCCTCGTTTGAATCAGATAGTGGAAACAGAAGAAGGCAAAATAACCTGGATGACAACATCAAATCCTATCTAATCCTTCCAGCCCGACAGGAATGAGAGAAAGAAAAATGTACAAAAATAAAAAATGAAAGGCAAACAAAACACATGAGGTAAACCAAACGTTTTGCTGGTACCAAAACCTCCATACCAAATAAAACTTCTCATCTCATCACAATATTACACTTCATAACAACCCAGATTTTGTAAAATGTAAATGACAATTCACACGTTTGTGTTAAAATGTCTGGTTTTGACATTCATTTGACATTAATTATGCTTATCACTAGTCCTCGTTTAATAATCATCATTATAATAGTAGTAGTAGCACATGGAAACAAGAAACAGAACATTTAATTGCCCTTTTCTGACCGATCACCTTGCTTTGTAAACAAAGAAATGGAAAAAGCCCTTCCCACCCAGCCCCCACCCCGGGGTGTCAGTCGTCAGGGTCTCAGTCTCCAGCCTTATTCCAACGGCCCACTGACACAGTCTGAGCAGTTCTTGAGTTTATAACTCATCCTTGAGGTTAGAGTCTGTGCCTTCCTCCTCCTCTTCCTCCTCCTCCTCCTCCTCCTCCTCCTCCTCCCCCCCCTCCTCCTCCTCGTCCTCCTCCTCCTCCTCCTCCTTCTCTTCTTCCTCCTCGTCCTCCTCCTTTGCCTCTTCTCTCCTCTTCTTGTTCTCCTCCTCGCGCTTCTTTCTCTCGTCTTCCTCTTGGCTTTCCTTCATCTTCTTCTCAGCATCCTGGAGAAAATGCGAACAATGCAAATAAATATATCAACCTATATGAAAAGCTCGTTCCTTTTTATTAGTGTTGACACTGACGTGAAATTAGAATTAGGATTACAGGGTACAGGGCTAAAACGAGCATACCTTAGTCTTGCCCCATGTGTCGTTGCCAACTTCCTCTGCCAGGTTTGGATCGTTTGTGATTAGAAAGTTGTCAAAGATAGTCCCAGACTTGACCTGCAGCCAGACACAAGGGCAACGCATATTTTGTTATCAAATCTTTAAAGAAAACAAGCACAATCACAAACTCAAAGAGTTTCTTCCTGGGAAAACATGCAGTTTTCCCAGCAGCTCACACAATACAGAGCAAGTAACCAAATTGCTGGATCAGTGTAAATAGTTTTAAAATATTTCAATAAATTTCATTATGCATTAAGATGTAAATACACATCCAGCTTACCTGCCACAAGTCGAGCCCAATCACCCCGACGCTGTCGTATTTATAGATCTCAGAATCGGCCGTGTACTCGGGGTTGTCAATCTCAGGGTGGATCCACTTGCCCTTGTAGGCAGGGTTGTCAATCTCTCTGGGCTTCCACTCACCCTGCGGACAGCAAACACACACAGAGAAACTGGGGTTAAAACACAAAGCGGCTGACAGTGTAAACAGAGTAAATATTTTTGGATAATATGCCAATCCTATTCTAGGAAGCTCGCTGATGTGCAAAGCTCAGAAAAATAGCACAGAATAAATACTGACTGCATGAAGAGTTAGAATCACTGGATATGCACCTTGTATTCAGGGTTCGTGACCATCGGTGGCTCCCACTCTCCATCCATCTCATCATCCCAGTCATCGGGCTTCTTGGCATCAGGATCTGGGATGTTCTCTGGTTTGTCCCAGTCCTGCAATGAAAACAAAAACAACAAAACATTTGAAACACGATCAACCTATCGAAACTTTTAAAAAATTTAAACAGTGTTGCACACGTGAGACAAGTACTATCATTAAAGTGATGCCCTGAAAGAATGCCAGGTCACACTGACCTCAGGTTTCTTATCGTCAGGGTCAGGAATCTTCTCCCGGTCATCCCAGTCCTCTGGCTTTTTGGCCTCGGGGTCCTTGATTTTTTTGGGAGGCAGGAAGTCCCAGTCATCCTCCAGATTGCCAGATTCCACCTTCTTATTGTCTATCTTAACCTCATAAGTGTTGTCAGGGTTGACGACCAGTGTGTACAAGTGGGTGTACTCATCATCCTGCAGGGCAGAAAAAAAGCTCAATACATGCAACTAACAGCATATTACCATGTAGTTTATTTTTAATTGTTTAAGCTCATGCGTCCTTATATTGTGGTGCTTTTTATTAGAACTAGCTTTCCCATGCGTCACCTTGCACCGGATGTCCTTGTTGATCAGGTGGTTCTTGCCTTTGTAGTTGAAGATCACGTGAACTTTCTTTGTGCCAGGGCCGCAAATATCAGGACCTGAACGAGCCCACAAATACAAAGTGACAGTGAATGTCTGTGTGTAGCAAACACTGCTCTGTTTATCCAACAAAAGCAATACCATTTAACACACCATCCTTTGGTCCACTTACCAAACATGATGTTGTAGACAGAGTCTCCATGCATGTCCTCCTGGTTGAGCTCGGAGGGAAACAGTTTAATGTAGCCTCCGCCACAGTCGATGCTCTGCTCGTGTTTCACAGAGAACTGTATGACTAAAGGCTGGCCCTTGTTGCTGAAGTCATCAAAACGGGCTGACAGTGCATAAAAACGGGCATCCTGGCTCGTCTGCAGACCTGCAGAAACAACGGTGTTACTGCAGGGAAGATCAAGCGAAACCAGCGAGTACTCCTGTTCTGTCTTAATGAAACAGTACGGGTTAATTTGATGCTCTGTTCTCAAGTTGAAGAACAGAGAGGAAGACAGCCGTGTTGATACTGGCAGAGCTCCACGAGGAAGCAAACACACGCCTCTGACAGCAGGTGTCTGACAGGGTAGTACAGTGTAATTATGCAACACATATCAGCGCCTTCCTGCTTACCTTTGTCTTTCTCTTCATCACCGTAGAATTTCCCAGCAGTCAGGACAAACTTCCCATAATCGGACTTGTGCTTGGATTCCACCCAGCGACTCATCCAGGCATCTGCACAAACAGGTTCAGAGTCAGCTGCCCAGCAATCACCAAGACAAGACTCACAAAACTCTGTTAATCCAGCCTTCGATACAGAGTGTGTGTGTGTGTGTGTGCGTGTGTGTGTGTGTGTGTGTATGTGCGTGCGTGTGTGTGCGTGTGTGGGTGGGGGGCATACTGCGGGATTTTGTGACCGCCTTCACAGATGAAAGAACAGGACAGCTGGGAGAAGGAGGGTAGCAGTGAATGACCAGGGGAGAGATGTGCAGCAGTGGGGGGAGGGGGGAGGCAGACGGGGTGTGATAATAGCTTTGAGGGCTGGGAAACATAAAGCAGGGAATATGAATAAATCAATGAATGGATGAGTGATCGGCTGGTCTTCTAGACTAATCAGCTGACGATGTATTCCACAAATTGCGGTAAAATCATGAGAAATAACCGTAACAATCCACGCCGATATGCGGACATGAAAAATAGCCATCATCCATCTCAGTCAGCACCACAGCATCTCAAGCATGTACAGCAGCAACAAAGAAAAGCAAGCACTTCAATCCTATCTGTGTAATGTTGTGTGAAAGCGCTCACCGCCGTCTTCAAATTGCTCGCGGAAATAAACTGTGGACTCGGCCAGTACAGATGCAGCCGACACGGCCATCAAAAGCAGGCACAGTGCTGTCATGGCGACGAGCTGAAGCAGCCGGTCAAAAACTAACCAATTACAAATAAAAATGCCCGTGTAGAAAGATTTTCTCTAAATAAGGCGAAGCAGCGTTGTCTGTCAGTGCGGTATCCCCATACAGTGATGCTACAGTGAGAGCCACCGAGACGCTGCCGCTTCTCTCCTCTCGCCTCGGAACAGATGTCTGAATCTGATTGGACGACGGTTGCTAACCTCAATAAGGAAGCGCTACCGCTTAAAGCCAATCAGAGGACAGAGAATCCGGACGAATACTTTCTGCAGCCAATGGGAGCAGACCACGCGTTTGCCTGATACACGCCCAAAGGAAGGATGATGCGCCGTGGGTGAATCACATGCAAGGGGAAAATGCAATATCAGTAACAACACGAGTATAACTAAAGCTAAACAACGTGAACTACATATAAATATACATCTAAAAAAATAAATGAAATAATTCGAATCGGTAGGAAAAAAATAATTTTCTATAAAAATAAATAATTTTTTACATTCTTAACAAATGTTTTCACGCCTGATCTCGTGCAGCATATCTATATCACCTCAGGCGTGATTTTCTTGCCTTATGTAAACTAAACTAAACACAGGAGATTCCACAGAAATATACATCACAGGCGTAACAACTCTGTAATAGGTCCCAGGGCAGATGGGTGTCCTTACCTCCACATTGTACCAGAACAAACACAGCATAGCATATAGCAATAATAAGACATATCAATGGCATCAGTGCAGCTTGCAACCAGCACCACGGATAACAACCGCAGTCGGGGGTTGGGTCAGCGGACAAATTTACTTAAAGCCTACAAACACACACACAAGCCCAAAATAGATTCAGCCTTGCTAACGTAACATAAAGACACCTGTAATATGTGCAAGCTACAAAAAGCCACAGGTCCTCGCAGACTTACTCGATGGGCAGGGTTATAACAAGCACACTGATTTATAGAATTCCTCATTCAACAATTTGTTTTCTACATATATCACACACTCACATACTGACGAGTGCTTATTTTGAACATATGACTGGTACCAATGTTTCAAACCTTTAAACAAACTTCATCTCTCGGGCCTTGCATTCAGCAAAGTCAACACGTTCATAGGGAGCAAGAACAAGTAATTTAGTTCCCAGCATCTATCAAAACATTGTAGAGTGTAAAATTACTGTGTCAATATTTGCACAACTGAAAATGTAATAAAAATGTATAAAGCATAAAAATACAGGCTTTCTCGAGATAGAATTATGACTTAAATATATATAGTGGTATCTAGTCCACTTTACTGTAATCCTGTCAATATAAGTACCCAGTGTAACATAGAGGAGGGCCCTCTAAGGTAGTTTTCTCGACTGGGTCCCAGGCGCTGCCCTGCCTGCCATATTCAAATTCGAACATTAATGTGGAGTCAAATCACTGAAATCGATGACGATTGTTGTTTACCAGGTTTTTATTTCTTTAAACCGTGTCTGACAGGTTCTCTCTGTGTTCTTATTGTGATGTGACCCTCAGCTTTGAAGCAGACTGTGTTGATGATAGATGAATTATACCAACAAAAGAGTAAAGCACACCACTAAGTAACAACTGTATATTAATAAGTAACAGTACAGTAAAACCTATAAAATGTTTTTATAAAACACAAGTATGTAAAAGGGTGAGTTTCCAGAGGTCCAATGCTTTAGAGACAAAGTCCTTCACAGTAAGAGCTTCAAGTAACACTTCCATCACCACTGGTCCTTGCACGTTCATTTTAAAAAGAATAAAAAAAATCGAACAAAATAAAATAAGTGCACATTTAGAGTACTCCACGAAACTAATCTGGTCCAGTAAAATGTTCAAATATGGCACAAATGATATTAATAAATAATCTGTGCTGATATAAGCACAATGTTTGACATGCCACTAGTAACACATGAATTACAAACTCATATGAACACAAACAACAGTGCGAGTCAGACTTTGGCCGAGGGGATTAGATATAAATAGTGAAAAGGAAAAAAAAGTCTCCCTCTGCGCCACACTCTGCACAGACACCATCTTCTTCACCCCTTCGTCTTGGCAGGATTCAAACCAGGCAGGTGAAGAAGAGCAGCCACACTTCCTGTGACGCTGCCCGTCTCTGCAGGCTGGGTCACACTGCTCTGCCCTCCAATCCTGGATCTGCCCTGATGTCTGGCCTTCTGTGACGGGACCTGGACAGACACATGTTGCATCTGTGGGGGGAGGGGGAAGTATGCAGTGCAGAGCAAAGAAGACACATCTCTGTGGCTCTGTATGCAGATGGGCTGGTAAAGCAATCTTACACCTCCAGGTCCGTCTCTCTGTTTCCTCCTCGCTCTAGGGAAGAAAGAAGTTGATCCTCTGAGGTATGGACTTGCATCCTTGGGCTGAGAACAGTCTCTCCTCTTTGGGAACATACAGCATTGCCTTGGCCACCTCATCCAGCGTGGCTTCATCTGTTTCCAGACCTCGTGCTGCGTATGCGTCCCGTGCACAGAGCTTAATGTGACGGTACTCCAGGGGCAGAAAGGGCACAAAGAAGTCAATCAGGTGACCAGACATCAGCTCACTCTGAGCAAAGCCACCTGGGATATTAAAACAAAACAGGAAATAGAAACATATTTAAAGTTTTAACAATGTGTTTTGGTTCTTTTTTATCATACGCTGTATATAAAAGATGGCATTCATGCAGTTTTCTTCCAGGTATGAAAAATAAAGCCAGTGTACTGATTCTTTGGTCAGCAGGGGGGGCAATTCCTGAGGTGGTCTGTGACCTCGGTCATCACTTTCCTGCTAATTTTGTAACCAGAAACATAAACATGGTATGTTTTAACATGTGATTAACCACGTGAGTAATGAAGTTGTTAACCAGTAAGTGTACAAAATCCACCCCTCACTCATGAGTACCAGATTCAAAGATGAGGCTACACAATAGGACCTCACTAACCCATGGGTAACACTATGCTGGTCTAAGCTGTTTTTATATTACTTTAGCGGCTTTCAGCAAATAATTTCAAGCCACTGAGCAACCAGAACACCCGAGTAACTTAATGGCTAAAAAAAAGGCTCAAAGCTTAAGAAAACCCACCAGGCAACCTTTACAAAAACTTTACTGCTCACCTTGAGACTCCATAGTCTCAGCTCGCAGCCGATGCTCCAGGTCTTCCATACCGATGTCCTCTCGATTCTGGCCAGAGTGCCAGAAGTCCAGCGCCACGTCGTTGATTGTTGCACCACCAATGTTACTGCAGTGACAACAGCAAAAACACAACATTATATGTCTACAGCTGCTGAGCTTCTCAGGGAGACTCGATTCTTTCTGGTTTGGCAGCAAAGTTTCTTTAATACAAGTTGCTCTTAGATAAATGATCACAGTTCAAAGATGGCCAGTAATTCACTCACATCTCTGAACCATAACTGTTGAGTGAAAAACGGCTTTTTCTATTTTTGACTGAACAGACTGTTAGTCAGGACAAATCTGACTTGAGGAATTGAAAACATGAAAAATCCATACAGAAGGCGACAGAAGGAGCTCCATCCTTCACCACTGATGAGCTGCCAGGCTATCTGGACAGGAAGTGCACAGAGAGCTTTACAGCTTCATCAAACTGTGCCTGAAACAGTCAGCTAACCTGAGGAAGAGGAAGATGGCCCTGCGGTAGCTGACCCCATCTACGTTGTCATAGTGATCCATGAAGGGCTTGATGGCGTCGATGAGGCCCGGATGAAGCTTTTCAGCCTCATCGAAGATGAACAGAGTCTGAGGGCAGCGCAGCACCATGTCTCGAATTGCTTCTCTCAGCTGACCCTGGATTTCAGGCAAAAAACAAACAAAAAAAACAAAAGTCAAACATTATTATCATTTTATAACATTTCAGATCTGACAAAAGCTGATTATTATTTCCTTTCAAGCTTTATATATAGAGATATTAAACTGGGCATAAAATATTACAAACTGAGATAACTTAAACCAACAGCCGACATTTATCTAGAATGTTTTAATCTTTTTAAACGAATATATAAATGTGCCGTTGTTGGTAAAAGTTCTTTAAAAGAATTAGCCCTGTTATATGCCACAGAGGTTCAGTGGGAGGCTGTACTACAACACGTAGACACGTTAAAGTCCACATTTGCACACTCTGCAGACTTTGAGGGCATGAGGGTAGAGGTTATCCCGTGAACTGCATATACCTATTCATATTTGGATAGCTCTGTACTATGCACCATGTATTAATGCTATGTAAACACAATTTTGAAATCAGCTGCAGTGACTGTGAAAAAATTTGCTCAAATGAGACTGAGCTGGCACCTCTGACCCAGTTGGACAAACGCCAGGTTCCAAACATCCATTTCTCTGAGTATTTGTGTCGCAGCATCAGTGTTGACTTAAAGCATCTGTCCAAACCATGACTGCTATCACTCTTATGATGAATTACAACACAGAATAAATATCTATGTAAGCAAAGCAGCGTCCAGAGAACACAGGTACATGTTCCTGGCACAGGACGGCCATCGCTGTGCCAAGTGGGCTCACCTTGTACGTGTCCACCAGCCTGGCGTGCGGGAAGTGGAACGGGGCGATGAACAAACGGACACACTCGCTCTTCACCCCGTCCCGGTACAAGTTATCAGCAATGATCCGGGCCACAAAGTTCTTGCCTGTGCCGGACCAGCCGTGGAAGGAGAGCGTCAGGGGCTTGTTGGACTCGGGGTTGTTGATGAAACCCTGGATGGCTTTCAGAACCACGGACTGAGCCAGATGTTGCCCGTGGAGCTTCGTCTGAAGGTCTCTTGCTAGACCTGCACATGAGACCATAGATTTTTGATTTTGATTTTAAAGGCACCGGCAAATATGAATAAAGTGCTCTGTGTTAAAATGTCTACTTTTAAAATATGTGATATAGCCAATAAAACGTAAAGTTGTTAAAGGGCTGCATCAGGCACTGAAGCTAAAGCCCTTATCAGATGATGAGTAACTGTGTGCAGTGTTGGGTGAATTCACAAACAGACGATTACAAAGAATAATGAGGGGAAACGACCAACACACGCTTGGGGCAAAGCGGGCAGCCACAGAGCAGCAGTGCGATACCTGTGATGTTGTTGGTTATCCTGCAGTCTCCGGACTCGCAGCACTGACCCAGGCTACAGTACCACTGATGCAGCAGGCTCATGTAGTCCTGAGGAAACCCTGCCCAGATATCCCTGGTAGGAACTGCTCGCATCACAAGAGCAGGGCGAGAGAAGTCCGTGTTTATAACAGTGTAATAACGAATCGTAAAAATAAAAATATTGCAAAATGCGCACGAAGCACGATGTAGCTTGCGAAATGAGCGCTTTTGTTATAAAATGGTTTTTAATTTCTTTTACCATCTCTTACCTTGCTGGGTGGCATCATCCTGATTGGGCTGACACTCCCCCTCCCAGATATTGCAATAAATATAATTAAAATAGTAAGTAGAGACGTTGCTAATGCTATCGAAATGGAAGAAGTCGGCCTGTGCCGAGACAGCCCAGAGCAGCAGGAGAAAGCACCGCGCAGACATCGCGAACAGGCTGACGTGAAACGGTCCAAACGACACTGAACACGAAGCCCCGTTTCTGCTCTCCCATTTATCTGAACGCGGTGGTCCACCGGCGGCCTGCTTTGACTGGGATACCCCTCCCCGCCCCCGACAACGTCTCCCTGCTGAAGCCAAAGAGGGGCGCTTGTTGTGCGGTTCGCCGCGGGCGGGCGGAGGGGCGGTTACTACCCCATTCCCTACTGCTCGCATCAAATTTGATTGGAGCCATTTTAATGGGAGCGAAGCCTGTACTGCAACGCCATATGTCACGCTACCGAGGTAAGAGGCTTGCGTGTCCACAAACAGCCCACGGTCAGCAACGCCAGCTAGATAATCCCGCCCTTGGGAGGTCAGCAAGTGACCAAATCAAACTCCTTTCCATTACATAACGTCACTTCCGGCGAAAAGTCGTACACTTGCTCTAAATCTTATTTACTTTTCATAGTTGTGTCATTAGACTTTACTACTCCACTGTTTGCATAACTGGTTTAGTAATATAAGATCAGTTCATTTGGCGCTCAAACACATCACCCATCGAGAAAGGCAGGAGAAAAACAGATGCACACAAATGAGTCAATAACAAATATTTTATTGTTACAAATTGAAGTCAACAGGATCAGGTCACAATCCAGACGTAATAGCACGAGCAGGGTCTGAACACTGAGTCCTGCAGGTGAAAATCTGTCAACATCACTTTCCAGCTTTTCAGGAAACAGCACCAGACGGTACCATTTAGATTTATTATGAAGTGACAGACTTGTGCTTGATTGTGCTTCAGTGCCGGAGGCGTCACACCTGTGTAGAGAAGAAATCATTAAAATACAAGTACAGACTACTAACAGAAGAGTTAACTAGCAGTTAATGACCACATGACCTCAGAAAAAAATGGAACGGTAAGGGTTATAATCAGCTTAAGTCATCTGGCAAAATCAGATCATCACTAGTCTTGTGGCCACCTTGAAATAATTGTGATTCAGGACTGGACAAAAACACTCACCAAGTAAAGAACTTGAACTTTTCCCCATCTGAAAAAGAAGAATGAAAAACCTTATTACAAGTCAGCGACTGGCTGATTCATATTTTATTCGCTGGGTTGCTCAGTGACAGACTGTCCACATGAGTGTTCAGGTCAGACATTTGTTGTAACATCACTGAACCCCTTATGACCATCGTGCACTTTTAAGTCAGTTTTCTCACCTCAGTCACTCTGGTGTGGTCCACACTGGGTCTCCATCCCTCACACAGAACAACCTGAAGATATGAGAGCATCAGTCAAACATGCACATCAACTGCAAAGATGAAGGAGTCAACGCTGACCTGGTCAGCTAGAGCTAATAAACAGACTCCATGGTTTAAAGTCAGTCTGTACTT
>NW_005187600.1:606708-608635 GCF_000239375.1 Pundamilia nyererei
CTCTTTCACTCTTTTTCAGAGAGATTCCCATTGTTTTAAAAACAAAAGTCATCATTAACAGTTTCTTATGGTAACACATGATCAAGAATTTACATCCATTACCTGTTAGCGATAGGACTCGGACCTGAGGACACCTGTGGGTAAAAATAAAGTGATTAAAATGATATAAACTTTTAAGCTCACAGGTTGGGAGTAAGTAGTGCCTCAGATAATACAACTTGGTGGTTGGAGTATCATCACATCTTCTCAAGAGTAGCAAATAAGTGTCATCACAGGAGCACAAATTTATGGCAAAGACTGATGCTTCCCTGAGGTGTCAGCAGAGAGAAAACTACACGTGTGGATCAGGACTCCAGGAACAGCGTTACAAGTCAGTGTTTTGGCCAAATATTTAACATTTTCATTTAAAATAGATTTCCTGTTCATTTGTTGTACATTGTGTACAAATCACACTTTGCCAGTCAAATGAAAGCAGTAATATCCCCATTACTTTTACATGCAAATATTAGTTTATCCATGCAAAGGCACACTGGGGTTATTAATACTTAGGTTTGAAATATTTGTGTAAATATGGCCCCGCACCCAAGCAATTAAAAAGGCACCTTCAATTTCAGCTTTAGGAATTTTATCATTATAGTTTGATTTAAGAGCAAGTGTAGTCTCTCCACAGCGAACACCTTAGAGAAGCACAAGTTTCCTCTGCAAACACTCATCCTCACCTCCTCAGTCCCCTACAGACCAGTCACATCTCTGGGCTTTCACGGCACCTGTAGAAACAGTCTTGTTAGGACTATTACAATGAATGGGAAAAGCAAGAAACTCAAAGGAAAAACTATATATGGAAGTCTCAGTGTAGAAAATGCTCAGAAATCACTTCTGTCCACTACTCTTACACTTTAAATCATCACCGACGTCCATTTAGGGAAACAAAATAAAAAAATAAATAAAAATTCAGGGTTTAAAGCAGAATTCCTTACCATCAAGCATCTGCTGATTTTGAGAAGTCAGGATGAGCATCGTGATCCTTCATCTTTGAAGAGCCGTCTGTATTTTTGAGTGTTTTAAGTTGTTAATCTGTCAGATTTAACCCAAACACGACAGGAAGGTTAACATATTTTTAATTAAAATCCTCATAACTTCACACAAAGTTATACACACCCACTAAATACGCTGCATGGCCAGCAGCAGGAGCCGTGCAGCTAAGCTAACCGGCCCAGTTTCTCACAGCCTTTGCCCCGTCTTGTCAGGAATGTTGCCTTTACTTCACATCGACTCAGATGTCCCTAGCAACATTATGTCATCATATGTAAGCGGGACTAAACTGCACTGAGGCTGCTTTTAAAACAGGAGCTAACGATCCGCAGGCCAACACGCGATCTGTTGCACGTGGATGAGGCCTGCTAGGCTAACGCTTATTAGCTCTAAAGAGCTTCCACTTAAAAATGCCACCGAGTACAACGTTACCTACATGATAGGTTAACAGTTATTACTGCGGGCGTACAATAAAGTCAAAAACCACGAGACAAACACTAAAGCTGAAAAACTCCAACCAACTCACCAGTAAGTCGTCCGAGGAATGAGGCAGAGAAGCGGGCGCGAGGCGCTTTTATAGAAGCTACCGCACAGCCTGATGGGAAAAACATGTCTGGCTGAGCAGCGCCCCTGCTGGACGAGTCGGTCTGTGAACGCGCAACGTGTGCGACATGTTTTTGTATTTTAACTGAATACTTGTGCCCTGAAAAAACTCTGCTTTGATTCATTTGTAATTGTTCAGCTGCTCCCTTTAGGACTTCTCTCCTCTTCTGTCACACCAACCACCTGCATCTGCATTTCCACCTTCACAGGGAATGGATGGAGCTAGCTCCACATTCAACATCTGTCGTGTATCCACGGTTCCTCCGCACAGGTCTGCACAGGTCCAAACCAG
>NW_005187600.1:609561-636284 GCF_000239375.1 Pundamilia nyererei
AAAAAATTATTATTAAAAGGCTGAGATAGAAAAGCAAGGGTGACCGGTATATGTAAAAAATCTGCATTAACTGAGGTGAAATTTTAGATTCCAATGTTAATTTTCACTATTATGGATTAAAAAACGTATTTTTCCATAATGTAGGAGTCAAAGTACCCAGACTGATCCAAAAAATCCTCACATTAGTCTGTTTGCTTCTTAAATTGATGTAACTTTCTTGAACAACCTCCTGCTGGAGCCTGCAGGCACACTGTGTCCCGCATTATTATTTAATCTGCAGGTCCCACCTCGCAGACGCGCCTCATGTCAGGTTCTATTTTTAAAGTCCCTCAACACCTACACAAGTGTTTTTGAATTCCCTGCCGATAAAGAGCGCAGTGAGGTGGAAGAAGGGCCGCGCTCTTCTGAGAATAAAAAGATGTCAACAAACTGAGTGCGCAAATATAGACTGGAGCGGTGTAAGCATTTCCACCACGCTAAGTGCACCAAAGGGGCAATTAAAAAAAAAAGTTTAATCAAACTGCTAAAATCAACAGAGCTCAGATATTTTTGATAGCTGGGTGTTTAATAAATAGTTATACATTTGATCCTGGAGGTGACAGGATACGTACACTAGGCTCAAAAGCAGTCCCCTGATAACCTACGAGGCTGAATAAACAGACTTCGTGTCACTTCAAGTAAACCAAACATCTCTGGGGTTTAGAGTCCGACTGAAAAAGAGAAAACACACCGTGAGCAGCAGGTGTTTAGCTGGAAATGCCTTGTTGATGCCACACGTCAACTGTATGATACCATCATGTCCATATGGACCAAAGTCCCTCGAGGAATACTTCCCACACCTCGGTGAATCTACCCACAAAACATGAAAAGGCGGTCCAACACGGCACCAGCGTGATTTGAGGGGAAGCATGACAAAAAGCTCACAGGAGTAAACTCATGGAGATTTAATATTTTGCATCAATAAACAGGAGAATTGGATACAATCAATGGTTATGATGAGAAGGAAATAAAAAATACATTTGTTTTGATTGCTCTCTATCAGGCAATACTGAGCAGAACTGAAATGAATGGCGAGGCCTCCACAAACACAAAACATGGGAAAAAATACAAAGAAATTTCTTAGAATCCTTCACGTTGATTATTTTCAAAAGGCATTTTTGTCTGATTCAATTCAACAAGCGTTTCGCTGGTTTTGCATACAGCACCAACTATATGCTCGTCTCTGCAGATCCCTTCACCAGATACATGAATATATGGCTTAAAGGGTCTCACTGAACACAATGGCCAAATATTTAGGAGACACAATAATCAAATCACAAAGATTAAAAAGAAAAAAAGAAGGGGGTCAACAGGGGGGCTGTTGTGAGCTTGCTACCGCATTTTCAGGCAAAGATAAATATATTTTTATTTCTTCATCTCATCCAACTACCATTGCATTCAGATCCAACCGATGCAGCTGCAAATAAGAGAAAGAACAATGGTTCAACAAAGCTGGGGGTGTACAGCAGGATCAATATGTGGTTCTGAAACTTGGAAAACAGAAGATTCAACCAGCAGAACAACGTCTGGACTGTAGCAGCACTATGAAAGTGCACCAGTGTTTTTAAAGGCCGTCTCACGTTTTCGCTCTTCGCACTCCGACAACGTGCAAGCGAATAACGAGGCGCCCCACTCTGATCTGAAGGGAAAACGAGAACAAAACCAGACTTTACAGACTCAGTTCGAGCTTTACGTCCTCTTCATGGACCTGCTGTCCAGAAAGACAAAAGTATGTAAACAATCATTTGTTCATAAATGCCTTCAAAACCTTCTCAGAAGACTGTTTTGGTCTCTGTCCAGACAAAAGTCCCTTCAGCCTTTTCTCTAAACCTTTTTTTTGGCATAATGGACAGAATTTGTCCTCCCACAGGCAAACTTTGTTTTTTCTATCAGTATTGCATATTTGAAATCAGCCACAACTCCCGAAATCAGCGTTTAGATGCTATGGCTTTCTGCAGGGCTTCGTTTCTGGATAATACTCGAGACACAGAACAGCGAGAGTGATCCAAATGGGTGGCAAAGGTAACTCTGAAATGGGAACGAAACATTAAAAGGCTAAATGGAATGACTCCTAAGGATGTAAAGGTTCAGATTCAGATCCTCAAATATGTTTTTACACTATTGCCGCAAAGAAAAATAAACAATAAGAGCATTAGAAATAAAAAAGAATATATATTTATATATCCATCATATGTATATCTATATATAAACAGTTCTAACTAGTTGCAGGCAAGCAGAGATTTTCCTCTCCCGCCCCTTTAAGATTCATCCGTTCCACCGTTATAAGGCTGTCAGACTCTGGGTGGGGGCACCAGCTTTCTTTCCTCAGTCACCAGATTCCCTGAGATGTAGAGCGCCGTTTTATTTCTCGTGCTATTACTTGAGCCAAACACCATTGACCACAGACCCCCACCCCCCCCTGCAAAAAACTATAGATGTAGGGAAGGAGTGTTGCTCTGGCTCATCCTGTGGAGCTGCTGAAGGGTGTGGACGAGCGGGAGGCACGTGACCTCTCCACTCTGTGCTGCTGAGTCTCATGTTGGCAGGTGGCGGGTATCGGTGGATGAGAGACTGACCAAATAAGGAGAGGAGCTTTACTAATATTCATGTTACATCTTTGATGCTTTTCATTCATTTCCATATTGTTTTACAGTCAAATGCAAAGCAGTGTAGAGATTCAATCATCAGTCATTCCAAGGCTTGAATAACAAGTGGTTTCTGCAAAAGAGTTCTTATGAAGACTCTGTTGTGTGTGCATTCTTGATGCATCCGAGTGCGGCGCGCTCTTCTCAGTGCCTCTGGGAGGCTAATCTCTTTAATAGCGGCTCGTCGTAGACCCAGCACTCGCCGTCCTCGTGGAATAGCTACAGAAACACAGAGCAATGAGAATTATTATACTCGATATCTGAAGAATTTCTGAAAGTAAAATTACAATGTTGTCACTGATCTCTCTGAGATGTGTGGAATTTAAAGTTTGCGGTACGGAGAAGGCTTCGCTTCCATTGCCACGACAGTTATGGCTGCGATATGTCAAATACACCGTGTGTTTACTTTCCTTAGTGTCCATGACGACGACACAAGCGCAGAGAGAGACGCGTGTTAGCCTCTGATGGCTATTTGGTTCTGGGAAAGTGCAGGACTCATGCACGGTGCTCATGCACGGTGCTCATGCACGGTGCTCATGCACGGTGCTCATGCACGGTGCTCATGCACGGTGCTCATGCACGGTGCTCATGCACAGGATTTTGCAAATGATGCAAGAAAACTGTTTCCACTAAACTAGTAACAACCTCGTTTCACCACTGCAGACAAAAAGCAGACTGCTGAATATAACCAGGCTACAAAACAGGGACACTAGCAGATAGTGACGCCTGACCCAAACACATCCGCTAACTAGCTGCACTCCACAAGTCAGGAGGATCAAACGGTGAATAGAAATTCCTGATGCCTGGTCAAAAAGCTTGACCTAACATCCGGTTGTTGTTACTTTTCCTTAAAACTTCCACGGAAAACATTACCCGGGTGTGTTTTGTGCAATGAGCTGGTTCTTCTATAATGCTTTTCTACTCTACATACAACATGCCTCATTCACCCAGTCGCACCCGTCATACAAGCACTTGATTCCATGCTTAACACTCGCACTCCAATGGCTGCATCAGAGAGAAACCTGGGGTTAGCATCTTGCCCGAGGATGTTTGGCATGAAATCAAACCACCAACCTTCCGATAAGTAGATGACCTGCTCCACCTCCTGAGCTACAGCCACCCCCACCTCACTGGATATATTGCTGTGTCGCTACTGCTGCACTATAACGCCTTGTGGCGATAGATTCCACGTTAAGTGGGCGGTGTGTCATGGATGACAGCAGCTCATTGGAAAAGAAGGATAGAAAGCGTCCTTCGTGTTGTTTGCACTAATAAATGCTGCTGCTGCCTGAAAGCTGCACTCACCGATAAAATGTTGCTCAGCAATTTTTCCTTTTATTGTCATAAATATGATTGTTGTACATTTCCTTGAAATGAAGCTACTTTCAGCTGCTCCCTGGTACCTGCAGCGGGTAGCTCTGCACGTTTTAGTCTGGTTGCTCTTTCTGATGCAACCTACAAGTGATTTGTGTCTCAAGCTGGAATCAAACCAGCAACCTTTCACATGCATTTGTGTAAAACACTACACTTTGGAGCCACACTGCAAATATCCTGACAGAATTTTAAAGCTATATTGCCCATAATACTCAGATCTCATGGTACGCTAAGGAAATCCTCACCCTGGTCTCCCACTGCTGCTCCTTCTCCTTCCTCTCTCTGGCTTCAGCTCTCTGTTTCTCCTCCAACCGGTGCTTGGCTTCTGTCGCTGCATCGATGTCTTTTATCTTCAGGTTCAGAGTCACATCCTTCCACAGTCTAAAAGGGGTAAAAGTTTGAAAGTCAAACATTTAGAGTTAAAGGATCCCGTGAGACGGCTGAGGTCCGACACTGATCCTCTCCTCACCTTCGAGACTCGTACTCGAGCTGGTCTTCCAGCTTCCTCACTCTCTTCTTAACGATGCCCATCTTCTTAGTGTCTATGAACACCGTGTTCTCCTAGAAACATGAAAACACGTTCACACACGTATTAATTCATTTAAGGTGGTGATTTCCTACATTTTGTAACGTAAATAAAACAAAGGACTCACTCCAGTCGCCCATTTAGCATACATGACTCCGTTCCACTCTCCCTCAATGGAGCAGAAAGACTTCTTGTCGTTTGGTGAACTGCAGGGACGAAACCAAACCCAGATGTCATCTTGTGTATTAAAGACTCTCAGCAATCCTCAAATAATGTGATATAACCACATGGCTCTTACAAGATCTCTGCAGTGATTCTGTGCTTCTTTCCACCATAGAAGGGTTTGGTGTGGAACACGATGTTAGCGCTGTAGCCCGACTTGGAGCAGGAGATGTTGCACTCTCCACCAAGCTCCACCCACGGCACAGTGAGGATCGACCTGGACAGACAGGCGTAGGTCAGCGAAACAAAGTAACGACCGACTGAGCGATGACAGGCGAGCACAGGGACGCGTTAACGGCACCTACCTGCCATATCCGTTAGGAAAGGTGAGAATGTAATGCTCATCGTGCTCCAAACATGACACGCAGCCTGGAGAGAGGCCAGAGGTCACTTAACACAAAGATTCACTGAATCACACTCATCAGAGAATATAAGGCAGAGCTTAGTGTACCTTGGCCGATGTTGTGGACGCCTATGGACATGCCCAGAAACTTAGATTTAGTCCAGATGTGAGCGTTGAACTGGATCTTCCTACTTAAGCACTCGGCGTAGAACGCAGAAACTACAGGGGAAAAATGCAGGAAATAATTAGTGGTGCAAAAACAGCAACACATCAGCGATCGTGCAGAAAATAAAACCCAAACATTTTTACTTTTCTAAAGCCTCCGCCACACCCTTCTGGATCTACATGTAATGAGCAATTCTGCGTTTACACTTACTGGGCGGGTGGTGAGAGACCTGCTCTGCCACAAAAGACACGCTGTTGGATGAAGCCCAGGGAACCGGGCCTTCTGATACCGTCTCCTGAAACGTGCCAGAACGAAGCACATTGAGAGCAGGATTGTGATTCTTGGTTAGAACTGCAGATCGACGATTCAGGAACTTGTAAAAGTAATAATTGAAATTATTACTGGATCAAAAATCTACTTGACCGCAGTGACAAACGGCCTCACCGTAGGTGGCGAAGGCTCCTCTGTCTCGCTGGGAAGATCCCAGTGGCAGTAGAAGACTTCTCCTAGGATTGGGTTGTACGGTTTCTTGGCCACTGAGCCTTTCCTTCCGGCATGGAAAGCCGACAGGTACCACCTCACCACCTGCACCATCCGCTCCCTGGGCTCTGGCTGCTCAGCGATACTAACGAGTAAAAGAAACAAGTACTGAATGACGGCCTGCCCTCATGCCAGAGTGTGCATGATGATAAACAGCTGAAATGGTACGTACCTTACAAATAAGTCGGGGTGTGCAAAGAAATCTGCATACATTTCTAACAAAGACCTTCTTTCTAGGATGAAGGTAGGCAGGACCACCTGGGAAATACAGTGAAGTGTTGTTAAAAAAGAAAACCTTACGCCGACAGCGCTGGAGAGCGAAACGCCGCGGCGGAACAATTAGGGCGGCTAAGACGCTAAGAGGTCCTGACCTTTGTGAGGTCCATGCCCAGTCGAACTTGAGACAGCAAATGCATGATGACGCTCTTGTGCTCTTCCACAGACTCCCTTTCACCGTCGTCGTCACGGTCATCGTGGCAGTCAAACTGGTCTGAGGACAAGAGCAGAGCCACATATTTCACCATCATGTAGTAAAATATGAGTTAAATAACGCCTCATGCTTAGAGTTTACTCAGTGAGGGACAATCAGCTGCGATGTGATCAGGTGTCTCGTGAGCATTTCCCTTTTTACCCGTGTCTGTGGTGCCATTGGACATCGAAGAGTTGAGGGACTCTGTAGTGTTGGGTCGTTTCAGAGCCGTTTCTTCGTTAGTAAGGGGCGAGGCAGCTGGAGGCCCTGAGGGACTGGGTGCAGGAGGAGGAGCAAGGAAGCAGGAAGCAATAGAGATAAAGGGGATAAAGAATAAATATAAAACAAGAGGCAAACTTCTCAGATTGCAAATGCTCGTGCTGCTGGATTTTTATTCAATCCAAGCAGAATATTTCTTGCTGCTGTACTCACTCTATGCAGTGTTTGGGGGAAGTGTTGCTCTGGTAAAACTCATCGGCGTCATAGAATTCGTCCTCACTGGAGGAGTAGGAGAAGTCTGGCACCGAGTGTGAGGGGAGGGGGATGTGAGCCGGGGAGGCGACGCCGCTGCTGGGGCCTGACGGGCCACTCCCTAAAAAACACACATAAAAAAAAATGTAATCGAACAGTGTGCCTCACGCCATCAGCCCACTCATACATACATCTGTCATCCGCCTGTCTGTTTGGTAGGAGGAGCCAAAAGGCCTCTGTTGATGCAGAAGCTCGCCGGCGCCTGCCCTACTCGGCACCATTAAGCCGCCTTAACACAGTGATGACTTTCTCTGCAGAGCGTATTGACAGTCCTCTCAAGCATGCAGCCGGTCTCCTTATTGCACAGCGCAGCATTTTAATACTGCAGCCTCAGCAGAGACGGCAAACAGGCTGCAACCTCTGCTTTCTGCTCATTTTAACTTGCGTTCAGTGGCACGCTTTCACGCATTTAACAAAACACACGAGCTTCAAAATGCTCCTAAAAATAGCATTTTTGTTAACGACCTGTAACCTGTAAAACTGCAGTAAAACAAATTAGCACTGCCACGATTACGTCGATGACAAATTTAATAGACGGGTCGAGTGTAAGATCCTAAAGATGCAGGAGTAAGTAGCAGGATTTAAGAGTCTTCTCTTTACCGGCTTCAGTTAATTCAAAATGCAGCTGCGCGTCTTTTAACAGGTACGAGAATCTATGAACGATTCACTCCAATTTTAGCCAAACTACATTGGCTCCCTGTTAAATATCGCATAGATTTTAAAAGTCTTTTGTTCACTTTTAAAATTCTGAATAATTTAGCGCCCAGCTATCTTTCTGAGCACTTGCATCGTCCAATCACAGGCTCGTAGCACAACCTGGGTCTCGAATGAAGTCGAGAGGTGACCGGGCCTTTGCATCCGTGGCACCTCTGGAATAACCTCCCTGTTCATGTTCGTACTGCCGAGTCGATCCAGTCTTTTAAATCACGTCTTAAAACTCATCTTTTTACTTTGGCCTTTGATTCTAACTAGTTGGCTGTTCTAGCTTGCTGTGTTGTTACCTATTGTTTGTTGTCCTGTTTTATTGTTTGTTTTAATTGTCTTATGATTCTAGAACATAAATGACTGGTATCTGAGGAATCGATATTTCAGTATCGATCCGCACATCACTAGTGTCCAAATTCAGGGGCCGCATCCTTTGGACGCCGCATTAGGAGGCCGATCACGTTACAGTGACGTGACAAAGGCTTCGCAAATTCGAAGACTCCTCCAAATAAGGCTGACAAATATGTCCTCCTTTTCCCCAGATTTGAAGGATGGGTCGGGCGTGTCCTTCGTGTCCCAACGTATTCCAGAATTCATAGCTCAGCCAATTCCAGTTTCCAACAATGGCAGCAGCTCCTAAGTTTTAATATCACTCTTATTCCTCTTTCTGGGTCACAAAATAAACTTTTAACATATTTTCAGGTAAGAATGTAGCTGTGTAAACTTCTAATATCTGCTCTGTTTATCAAGACATCACATATTTGTGTAAAAGTGCTCCGTCGTCTGTTACCCACCAGCTCGATAGCTAACCCGGGTTCACTAGAGCCGGCGAAAAACACCAGACTCCCAGAACATAATTTTTAGATCCCCGCGGTCTTTCGCTACTCAGGTTAAACATGATATACGAGTCACTTAGATAACTTAAAATGTTATTGTTTGGCTTTTTTCAGTATTTTATTTGTTCCTGAGTAAATCGGTTTGGCTGAGATTAAAGTTATAGTTTTTACACAGCTGAATAAGCAGACAGCTGATTATCAGAAGTGTGAGATGCTCCAGAATTTACTCCGGTGTCCTGTTATATTTTAGATAGCAAGGAGTTTATTAAACTTCACCGAGACAATCTGCAAATTTCATTAAAAATTTAATAAACATCTTGTCTTTATTTTCAGTTAGCACAGACCTTACACACTTAAAGCTGTAAGCTAATGATAGTTATATAAGAGCAGATGCAACAAGCTGTACGTTTTACGTCCAGTGGATGATGATCTGATTAGTCGACTATCAACAAAATCGTTTGTGGCAGCTCTGCTACAAATAGACAAAGACGGCACTAAATGTCATTTAAAGTAATTGTTTGAAGGTCAAGAATGAAATGAAAAAAAAAAAGGATATTTTTTGGCCACTGGGGGGCAGTGGCACCAAATTATGTAAACACATTTCACCCAAATCACCTTAAATCTACTATTACATGTCCATGCTACTGTACTGTTTGCTATGTGATTGTAGTCCATTGTTTGGTGGCTCCTAAACAACAACATAACAAGCGATCTAAATAAAACCCATCAGGGTGCCAAGTTTGGCTGCTTAACTCCTGATCGTGTACGAAGAGTCCGAGTATGAAAGCTTGAACTTTTCATCAACAGATCGTCAGTATCATCCCTGGTTTCCCTGTGGTTACCATGTCCTCAGGGAAACACATTCTTCTGTCCACTGTTTACCATTAAAAAAGGTTGTGTGCAGTTTACAGATCACACAGCTACAACAACAACAAAATAACTAAACAGACTCTAACCTGCTGATTGGGCTGCTCGGCAGTATGAGGAACCCGTTTCAATAACATATAGCCATTTCAGCATTTCACAAAAATTAGTCCAGTTCACGACACTGAATTGAATTCACCTGTGCTGTTGGGAGTCGGGGTCTGCAGACTGCCCATCACTGTGACGACGGGACCAACAGGTAACGTGGAGGGTCGTTGGTCTGATTTGCACACCTGAGACGCGTCTTCATCAAACGGAGAGAAAGCAGAGTTAGCGCCGAAGCCTCGAAACGAAGCCAGACCCCATTAAAAGCAGCATCTCATGCCACGTGGCAGGACGCTGCAGACAGAAGCTTCATCTGTGAGCGGGGATTACACCGTCTATTATAAGAGACCAAAATTAGAACGGCCTACTTCGCACTGCTGATTTTATAGCCTTTTTTTTTTAGTCTAGTCATAGTCATCTGACTGAAATAGCCAAAGATTTAGTCAGAGTTCAGTCAAGACATGTGAGGATTCTTGTTGAGTGGATAAACCATATTAGCCCACAAAACAGGAATCTGCTTCAACACAGATCCTTAATTTAAAAGGAGAAGAAGAAGAGAGGGAATAATGCTGCTAAACCCTGTGTGAAGGTGTACCTTCAAATACTGAGAGAATATTAAGAATATTTATCAATACTGGTGATGGTACTGTCACACTAGAACATGTTTCCAGTTGCAGCTGAAACATAATTTCAAATGTCATCCAAGGACAGAACATCGACAGATTTGACACATTTCTCTAACGGTTCTGCGATTCCAATCCCAACCACAGGGGGAGCTGCTGTCACCTTTAAGTATATAACACCAACAACCTCTCAGCATGTCTCAACACAGTAAGTGACAGCTGTTACTTTTAAATGTCTGCCACATGCTGAGGGGGCAGATGTACCTGGGGGTAGTGTTGTCTGTGTTGGCATTGTGTTCACCGCTGGAGTGTCCAGAGGGGGCTGGTAGATCCCATCCACTGGGTTGATGGTGCTCTGGAGGAAAAAAAACAAACAAACACAACGATGCCCTTTACAACAAAAAACGACATCAGAGCTTTGCTGCAACAATCACACACACAGACCCACTGCCTGCTTACTGGTTTAGAAAAAACTAAATCGAAAGCAGTTTGGCTTTTAGTTCAGAAACAGTCCTACTCTGCAAGGATCCACCTGCTCCTTTATCCTGTCAAACCCAGAAGGGGAACAATATGACCTGATCACAACTCGGCGCACCTATGTGAAGAGCGAACTAAACAATGCATCATCCAGCCGGCGCAGATCAATTTCCTCGCACTCGATTTCCTGGAAAGAGCGGCGTTGCCAAGCTTAATTAATGCAATCAATATGAAACCAACAACACAGCTTGACATGCAAACGCTAGGAGTAGCTCTACACAACTGCTAACGTTGACTCTTGACATCTGAGCAGCCTGTTTCTTCTTTAAAAAGGCCTGGGGGGGTCGGGGGGGTTAATAAACACTACAGTAGGTAATCATTTGTAGAGGCCTGCCTTGATTCGTGGCAAACGCTGCATGCATACAAACAGCAGCCTGTCGACACGATGTGGTCGCAGCCCCAACGACCCATCTGACAGGAACACCAGCAACCACACGAGATACACCAAAAATATCTCGCCCCTCGTTCCCCAACAGCTCACCGCCAGGAAACAACATTTAGTGACATTATAACGCAAACCTGACCTGCAGTTTCTGACTTCTACACCTTTTCTCTATTTTGAGATAATCTGAGCTCAACAGGAACGCAGCGACTTCGTGTTACGGCTGTGAGATTAGGCCGAGGTGTGACGCGAGGTTTTTACTGAACTGAGTTACAGGAATTACACTGACCTTGTTTTTCTCCGTTTATAGGTCAAGATAACTGACAATAAACCTTTATCTAAACGCAAAACAAAAAAGATACAGTCAGAGGTCAAGGATTTGCCCTCCTATCTCCAAACTTCCTGCGTCTGTTCTGTTCTTTCTCCTTCTAATGGTTCCAGCGTCCACATGCCTTCATAAAAGTAACTCGATGGCTTCTAATTAGATCCAATTATGTATACGGACCAGCCTATGGCTATGCAAGCACGACATGAGAGGAAAAAAAGCATGTGAAGAGCAAGGTCATCAAAAAAAGCTAAAAAGGGTTTTAAACTCTAATGATCAATAACCTCTCTACCCCTCCAAGTGAATGCAATATTAATGCAATGAGCAGCTCTCGCAGCAGTGCAACCCCTCAGCCACCCACAGCACATAAATTATTTTGACATAACTACTGAACATGCTTCTCGTGAGCTTGGTTTAAATGATTCTTGCACTTTGCAGCAATTCCCCAGGCAGTGCAGTTTGACAGGGTCAAACGTGCTGCTGACGCCTGGAGCATCTTAAACAAAGGCCTACGGTGCATGCATCACTGCTGTGCAGGCAGTGACAGACATTCAGCAGAGGTACGATTAGTGGAAAGCCTATGGCATACAAAGGTGGCACGTGCAGGTATGTGCATAGGCAGAGCTTTCGCTGTGCTATTTATACTACATAATACTATACTTAATGATAAGAGATTAAGCCAGCTGTAAGATCAATGCAGTCCTGTGAGCTAGCCGGCTTACGCGGAGGTCTTGCTTAAAGTGGGAGGTTGTGTTGTATTAAACGATCTACAAACACTTCTCGATCCTTTGCTTTTTCCAAAGATGGAAGTAGTGATATCCACCTTCAGTTTATTTATTTTGCAGGTCAATAATTAGTAGTCATTAGTATACATGAGACACATAATCTGGTATTAGGTCATAACAACTGTGTCATGTTTTATCGCCTTTTTAGGTCTGGTAATTTTTAGAGCCGTTTTATTTTGAAAAACAGTTAACAGGAACTCTTACTGCTGAAAGCTTTAGTGGTTCAAAACGTGCGTAAATCCTGTCGTGGCCTTCAACACGAATATCTGCAGAAGCCCAGGAGTGCTTTCTGCACGGCTTTCCAGCTATTAGTGCTCAGTGGTTCAATAAGCAGGCAGTGTGACAATGACCGATCAATGGTGACTTCGATTCCTCTAATTAGTAAGTGAAGTGATGGGCAACACTTGTATACGCAGGCATGCGATCACACGTGTCCCATGTGCACTTACACTAGTGCATCTCAGAACACCGAGTATTGTGTAAAGGTTTATTTTTCATAATTTTATTTAAAGAGATAAACTTTCATATATTCTGTAAAGTGAGATATTTCCGGCCTTTATCAGCTACAAACAGCCAGTATGTCAAATTATTAGAAGGCTTCCTCAGATCAAACAGAAAGGATCTCCATGTGCCGACTTCTACACTACACTGAACATCATCTGTATTTTTGGGTTTTTCTCCTATTCCTCTTGAACAATGGCAGACGCACTCTTGTCCACAGTGTGGATAAAACACAGTGGATCAACCATCACCAGCAGACGACACAGCACCCTAAAATCACCCTAAAAATGTGACCGCAGCAAAGAAACAAAAAGGGAAAAGGAAAATAAACTGACTTTGCTCATTAATAAAACTCACTGTCTGGGCAATGAGCTGAATTTAATTAGTTAATCCTTATATTGCGATATCTCTGGGATTAACTGTGCAGCGGCAGAAAGGGGAATTTTCCTGGTCCACTTAAGATTAAAGCAGCTGTATGCGGTCCATCAGATATATGGCTTGAGATTAGAGACGCTCTTACCTAAAGAGTGGACACCGTCCGCTTTTCCTGACAATCCACTCACGGCTCAGGTAATTGCTACTGCTTGTGCAACTGTTCCTACCACACTTTCCATTAACATGCTTCAAAACAGCTTTGCTGTGGCATAAACTCGATCTTCATCTGGACAGCTGTCGAGTCAGCGTTCTTCCCAACGACTGTGGTTACTAAACTAAGAGTGAAGAGTAATTTACTCACACTGAAAATGAAATACTTCAATAATTTGAGGAACTGAATAACAGTTATAGGCCATCGTCAACAAAATACTAACATTTACATGAATGTTTACCTTTTTGAATAAAATGATAAACTTTTCACAATACTTGACATTTTTGAGATGTACTAATATACACTCAATGTGCATTTTGTGTAGCACCATTTGCACATATACATTTCATGTCTTCATGAAGGAAAAAATAGTTACAAAATAAATAAATATTAGATTTTAGAGGAAGATATTGATTTAATTAAGAAGAAGGCAGCAGGAGACATGAAGGAAAGCTTAGACCCAAATTAGACTGCATGCACTAAACAGATCTGTACATCTGCTGGTCTAACAGGAGAGAGTCTATTAAGCGAGAAAAGAAAGTTAGCAGTTTGTTTGATTTCGACTTTTGTCATGGACAGAAAGGGTCAAACTTACTATAGGTCCGTTTGCGTGTTGCTGTTCGTTACTTTGGTCCTTAAAATTTTAAGAAGACAGTGTTAGACTCATTGTATGTGAAGGTTCAAGAGTCATTTCATAAAAGCATCGCGAGCATCTGCCGCGGTGCGGTGCAAACGAGGCCCGGGCCTCTCGCGTTAAGCTCCAAAACTTTCCCCAAGTTGCCACATACAGCGATCCTTTCATCACACGGTCAAATCCAGACTTGCCACTTCTTTCAGTAGTGAAAACGACAGGATTGCACTACCGTGTGAGATAATCCACGTGTGTGTTTTTTGCTTTCCTTATCAAACAGCTAACAAAGCAGAAACGATTGCTCCACTTCCTTTCAGAAGGCTGAACAGAACATGTGATGAAACGAACACTGGGCAACACCCTCACCAACCACCGACCCAGAGAGCAAGTAAGCAGGGAACTACCCCAGGGATGCGAGGTAACACAGTGCACACTCATGTGGTTTCACAAGAACAATGGTTATGAAGAAATGGCAAACTGCAGAGAGCGGACTCGTGCTGTGCTTACCTTGGCAATCTGCAGCAGTACAATACAGTGCTTGATGGACTCTACCATACTCTGAAAGGGAAAAATCACAGAGCAATTAATTAGGAAGGAAGTGACTTCTAAACCCAACAGGAAGGAAAATGTGTTCATTCTCTGACTTACACAAGTAGTCTCCTTCAAATGTTCAATTTTCTGTCGAAAGAACAGAAAGAAGTAAAAATGAGGTTAAAGAGCAGAAATACTGATGCGAGTAATGACGCCTGACTGGCTTCAGCCGAGGCTTGAAACTCCAGCTGTGAAAGGTTTGATGCAGTCGGCACAAGCAACCAGGTAAAGTGACCAAAAGCTGGTGTTAACCTCAAAGAGGAAGTGGACATGTAACCCCAGAGGCTAGTGAGACGCCCTGAAGGTTAAACGTTTACACCTCTAATCTTCGAACATTAGAAGATCTGCTCGGAGAACTGACCGGGCCTGAGAGGCGCTACAGAGAAAGGAAGATTGTAGTTTGAACAATAGTCCCCTTTTTTTACATCATGTACTTCTTAAATTGTCCATTAGTCAGTTAAGTGACTGAGAAAATGAAGCACAAACTAAAAAACTGAACTACTGAATCGATCAGCCTCGCAGTCGCCAGCAGCTCGGTCCAAGCTGAGGGCAACCTATGGTGTGAGTAGAGGTGGTGGCAAGTTTTGGTTAAGCTAAAAGCAACACTGGAGAACAGACGGGTCCTTTGTCAGGACTACTCATCTTCTTCATGCATCTTTCCCCCATTAAGACGACGTCTGATGACGCCCCCTGTACCATTAAGGAGTTCTGACACCTCAGCATTCATAAAGAAAGATGTGGTTTGATGACGATTAGAGTTTCTGGGATTTTCTAATGCACATCCAGTCATTTTGGACTCTAAGCAGGCCTGAAATAAAGCTGAAACCACTCAGTTAAGGAAAGCGCTTCAAGAGTTACTCCTTGAAGGATTAATTTTTATTCTTCATGGCTGATAAACAAATATCGAGGGGACTGAACTTTAGCTTTTGAAATAAGAGGATCACTTCTGAAATCACTGCTGCTTTAGGCCAGTTTGGAACAGAAATATCTGCGATACACCGACAGCTATCAGTTTCCATTCGCCCCCTGCTCCTTTGTTAGCAGCGGCTCTAATGATGCTGGACCGGAGAGGCGAGACGCGAGGACAGAGCTGCGCTGCTGATACTCACTCTGCGTGATTCATCCTCTTTGCAGTCCTTGATCTTCTCATCAAACAGCTGTGTGGACAAGAGATGAAAGAAAGGTTAAAAAACAGAAACATGGAATAAGAGCTATTCCACTGTCAGATGACTGTACAGATGACACAGTGGAAAACTACTGAGAGCTTATAAGGAAGGACATGTTACGTGGTTTCCTTAAGATGCTGGAGACAGTGTCTACTTTCTTTAAATACAGTTATCTGGTTTGTCACCACAAATCTTACTCACAAGAACTTCTGCTTAACCGAAAAGTAGACAAGGAAATGCTCGCTGACACAGATTCAATCTATAAATATAGGATGAGAAGCCACTGAAATCTACAACATCTATATCTACCTCACGGTGTGGATTTCCGTCGTGTCCTACCTTTAACTGATCAATCAGAATCTGTAGGTAGGCGTCAGCTTCAGCTAGCTTCTTGTCAAAGTCTTGAACACTAGGAACAAATCCCGTCTCAGCCTCCTAAAGACAAGGGAAGAAACACAGCTGAGCATCAGTGCAGTCCTCGACGCAGGTGTTGCAAAAGGTATTTGCATATTCAAAGTAAAGCACAAAACCACAGTCCATAAATCCAGGGCCGTGTATTCACATATTTATCTGTTCATTTACCAAAAAACAAACACATAAAAGGGGGGAAAGCCTCTCATATCCATCGCCTCCTGGTCAGGTAGGCTTTATAAACTGTTACACAAAACGGTGGAGAGAAACATCAACAGTTCAGGAGAATTTTCCAGCAAAGTACCGTAGTGAGGGAGACATGAGTACTATTGTTTAAAGGCTCGTCTACATGAAAGGCCAGCAGGTCTGCCTGCTTGCCTGATGGAGGCCAACTCGTTTCAGGCCCTGAAACAAAGCTGAAATCAGGACTCATGACCGGAGAGCATTCGGTTACGGGCTGAGGTGCACTCAAATTCATTGTTTGTTAATTAGCTTCCTTTAACGGCCCCCAGACTTCTCACTCACACACACACACACACACACACACACACACACACACACACACTTTGTTACATAATAGCCATTAAAAGGTAATTACTAGACTATTGGCAGAACAGACGTGACCAGGCATCTGTCTGCCTGTCTGTGCGCACCCACCAAAGCACCCAGAACAATCCAGTAAGCTGTGACACAAAACCAAAAGACAGGAAAACGGGGGGAAAAAATAATTCCCCCTCATTTAATCACCGAGGCTGTCAACAGCAAGGACACCGAGTGCCCGCGAACACACAACACCCGCCCTACGTCAAGCCAGCGGACTCAGGAGATGACTAACGGTGTGTGTCAACGCACTTTACCACTTTACAGCAGTTACGTGGAAAAACGCACAACACCTGAAAAGCCGCTCTGTCAAAACGAAACAACTGCTGTCAGAAGTCAAACTCTTATCAAACCGTGGTGGGTGTCACTGCTGCTTTGGAGCTGCCATGTTGCAGAGTCCAGCTGCGTCGCGAGTTTGAGGCGCGTTTTCTTGCAAACGAATGAGCTCCGATAGGAAAGTGAAGAAAAGCCATCAACACAAAGCCGGTGAAGTTTAAGCTTCGGGAAAACATATACACTCAGCAGCCATGAAGCTATGAGGGCAAACTTCCTCAAAAGGATCAAAGGTGCTTGTTCAGCTTAAAGGGGAAAATGTAGCTGTCTGCATGAAGGCCTGAGCGAAAAAAAGAGAAAACAAAGAAGAAAAAAAAGGCTGTAGCTGTGCGTCTCTGGGGGGTTTCACCCTGACTGGCACAAATCCTGAAGAAACTTGCCGGATAACTCGCTACACTGGAAACACGTAAGTGGAGTATTATTCCAGTAAGGCATCGCATCAGGACACCAGCGACACGCAGCGAAACAAGTCGGAGCGAAAATCTCTACGCGAAACTAATTTCACAGTAAAGTGTTACAAGACAGATTAGAGATGAACCACCTGAGCCTCGACGTTTACTCTGCACTGCGTGAAAAGTCAAAGAACAGAAGTGAACAAGACTCTACTTTCCTCCATGTGTATTTAAAGCTGACTCTACCTGCAGAACAGCCCGGTGCTCTGTTACCACCGAGCAAACGATGCGTCCTGTTTTGACAACACACGTGACACAGGGGAAGTGTTTTTCTTTCTTCTTTTAACGTTTGGGAGCAGAAAGTCAGAGGCAGGTGGTTGGTTTATAAACAGCCACTGTAGTGCTCACTTCTGCCCTGTTCTGGAAATACTCCCAGACTTCCACTCCCACGCGTTTGCAGCGCGCAGACTGTCCATCCCTGTGACACAGCAGCAGGGAGGTTTGAGCGTGGCCTCCTGTGTTAAATTAAGACAAAAAAAGAAAAACAACAACCCACCCCGCCCCCCACACCCACAGAGCAGACTTTACAAACAACACTGCCCTCGCACACTCCCCCTCCCTCCCCTGTCTATTTGTCTTTCCACTCAGCGTGACCCACTTTAAAAATGCTGCTGTCCCAGTGGCGCTGCAGCCGCGTAGCTTCTCCCCTCGCTTTGGTGCAGCGGGGCTTTTGCCCGTCTGTGTGCTGTTACTTACTGGGTGCTGTGCTCCAATAGACATGCTGCAATAAGCCAGTGCATCTCTCAGTCCATTTAGCAGAGTGCAAGGTCGCTTTCTCTGCCTCCGTATCTCTGTTTTCCCCACAGCTACAAACCGCCAGCTCAGCTGAAGTCACATTCTTTCCTCCTCCTCCTCCTCCTCCTTCAGCACCACAGACAAACAAAACAATTTGCTCCCTTTGCTCCCCACTGCGGTGTGCCAACGTAAACCCTAGCAGCCTTCAGACTGTTAGCGGGGCTTCAGCAGCAGCTATCAGCTAAGCGTTGGGTCTGAGCCGACTTAATCCAGGACCCTCCCCTGACAGGAAAGCCACACTTCCTCTCGCACAGGCGGACGAGAAAACACACAAACCAACAGCAAGCGCTGAGAGGCACGAGCTTTAACAGCCACGGGGATTGGCTGAGACAGCCGAGGCAGATGTTTGGCCGATTGAGCAACCGGGTCTTGGATTGGGTAGCTGGGTCACATGATGCTTCGACAGCAGCGCTGCATAGATGTGCGCATGCAAGTGTGTCCGCACGCAGGCACACGCGTAGCACATCAAACGGATTTGCCACCAAAGGGAGAGAGGGAGGGCGAGCAGAACAAGAAAGGTGGGAGGGAGAGCAAAGCTTGGTTATGAGGATGAAGAGAGGCGATGAGGAGGAAGAAGCGTATCTGGATGAGGATGGGAGGGAAGGTTTGTTTTGAGGGAGGAGAGCAGGGAAAGAGGTTGAGCAGAGAAACAACTGCAGGGCAGGAGGAGCAATTTCTACACTCATAAAAACAGATAAACGCCGGTGGGACAAAAATGGCAGCAAGCAGGTCAGCAGCTGAGCAGACTTTCCATTAAACTTAAAAGCCTGCTCCTAAAACCTGTCCAGACTGGCCACGTATTTCCAAACATCCTCAGCCTACGATGACGCAAATGTCAGCATTTTCCCTTTAATACAGACGTGAATTATCTTTCAGCTCTGCTCTCTTGAGGAAAAAACAGATACGAGCAATACTCGTAAAGCTTAAAGTGCTGATAACCTGCAAAGCCCATTCAAATCCATCACGAGTGTTCGGGTGTAGTTTATGCAAATACAGACTGCAGTGAAAGCTCTGATATTATTTTCATGGCAGGGTTTTCAAACTCGTTTACCTCTTCATCTAAACCAGGATCATCGTCAGGTATCACAAAGAGCGGCACGCTCGAGTTCGGAAATACGAACTGTGCGACGGGAATTTGTAGAAATGGCAGGCAAACACCAGAGGATCCACAGAGCAAACAACTCCTCTGTTAACTGCAGTGGATTAGACAGAAAGACACACATCCAAAGAAGCGCTTGGTTTCATACCCGGAGTTGGAGGGTGTGCCGGAGGATAGTTCCCTCTAAGGCGTGGATCCACTTCTCCCGCTCGTCTGCATCTCGGGCTGAGGACAGAAACACAGAGACACACCCAGTGAGCCACGTTTTCCATCTGACACCATTGAAAGAAAAGGAGTAATGAGAGCACTAAGATGACATGAGTACTGGTGACGCAGTGAGGGACACTGAATATTCACCTAGAAAGTTTCAGTGAAAACATGTTTACAGGTTTATTTCTCTCATGTCATTCGGTGACGGCAACCAAGAGATATTCTGGTAACTGTTCCCCGTGCTGTACATGAGAGCTGTACCGATCCTTAACCAAACTCATGCCGCCCAAAATGTCAAACTTTCCCTTCTAATCAGAGTATTCATCAGAGCTTGTAGGTCTGTGTCTAAATTGCATTAACATAAATGTCAATAAAGCCTCTTTGAATCTGAATGAATCTTTATGCATGTTTGAGCCTTCCACTGAATATAATGGAACTAAATGGGACCTGGTCTTTGTGCTCACAGTACCAAAAAAACAAACAACAACAAAACTCTGTCTCTCTGGAAATCATGACCCGGTTTGCCCAAACCTACTAACCTCGTGGTGCGCGGTTTCATAGAGGAACTACACCCACTAAATGTTTTACAGTTTAGAAGGAAGTGTGCAACTACACGAAACTGCTCAACAACAAAAGGTGCACAGTTTCTTTCTCCTTTGTGTGAGTCAGTCAGAGTTTTTAAAAGGTGTTTTATTGGCGTTTGAGGCCTATAAAGTGAATTCAGTTCAATTTTATTTATACAGCGCCAAATCACAACGACAGATGCTGAGCGAGCGCTTTAGTGACAGTGGGAAGGAAAAACTCCCTTTTAACAGGAAGAAATCTCCGACAGAACCAGGCTCAGGGAGGGGCGGCCTCCTGCCACGCCACCTTCATTATGCCCAATGAGGCAGGAGTCTGACAGACAGACATTAAAACTGAAGCTTTTTAAATACGCTCCACTATATTTAACTCATACAAATATAAAATCTTTGTCTGCATGACAGTAATGGCTGAATCAATACCATAAAAGTGACCAACTTTTATGGCAATTGTAAAAATGAGGACTTACAGCTCCTTTCCTGTGCTGCCATCTTTGTGTGAAGCAGAGCAGAGTGAGGCTGCACCCTCAGAGCAAAGACAGCGACATTAACCAATGACCCAGAACAGGCTCTGGCACATGCAGTACACACTGCAAAAGGCTCCTGGATGCTTTTTCCTGCCACTGGCATACGTAATATTGCATTTTCCTGCCAAGACATGGAATGAAGTGAAGTGGATGGGTGCTAAAGCTGTACAGCACTGTGCCAAGTCTGAGCCAATCTGTTTACTTTTTGCTAAGAAAATGGGAAACAGGTTCAGAAATCTATTGAAACGTGTAAACATATATGGAACTACAGTATATAAGGCAAAAAACCCACAGAGTTTATACAATAGGAATATTTCTGCAGGACGTTCAAGCTTTTGGGTGATGGCTGCCTTTTGTGGATTTCTGTCAATATGACCCCACGCACCTCTGAGGAGACCAGTCTATGGCTGACAGTGTTTTTCTATCCAGGTGAGCTTTTACTGCACTGGGCGAGTGTTTGGGATCATTGTCATGCTGAAAAATAGAGCTGCAGCCAAACAGATGCTTTCCAGGTGTTACTGCATCCAAATCTGACAGTTCCATTAATTTTGGCAGCCCTCAATAGCTCTACCATTACAGATCGCTACAGACACAAATTTGGATTCACGACTCCAGAAGACCCGTCGCCAACGATCTTTAGTCCAGTTTCTGTGCCATCTTCAGATCGTCTTCTTGACACCCACAGAGAGACTTCAGCAAACAGTAGATGGGTCAGATGCACGTTTGTCTGTTTCTAAAGGACAGGACTTTCTGTTCGTCTGCTGCAGACACGTTTTTAGTCCTGCACTTCATTGCACACCATGCTGAGATATGCCAAGTTTCCACACAAACCTCTTTGAGAATCCCCTTGTTGGTGGAAAAATGCCTGTCAAAATGTCTCATCTTTAGCATTATTTCTAGACCCGTGTAGACTTGTGTATTATATGCAGACAAAACACTGACCTGTGAATCATTTGAACCATTTAACAAAACAAAAAGAAAACACCCGTGTTAACTGGCTTAAAACACAAAACCAGAAATTTGCTGGAAAAGGTCAGGTGCAAAGACCGGACAGAAAAAGCAGCTAATGTTCCAGGTGAGGACAGTAATCAATACAGTCTCCAATCAATCTCCAAAAGCTGTTAACAAAGAACTAAATATGTCCTTGAATTAGCTCCTAAACTCCATCCTGTGTAAGAGTCATCTTTCATTGAGCTGGAAACAAGACAGAGCAGCAGATGAGCAGGCTAAGGAGCGCTACAACAGGAAAGCTTTTAAAGACATTAAACGGCAGCCGAGGCTCGGGCCAATCCACTCAGACAGCACCTCGCTGCCCTCTCGCTTTCCGACTCTGCAGGGGAACAGATCTGCTGCAGCTAATGTTGTTCAGCTCTACTCACGACAGCCAGGCCATCCAAGAAAAGCTAATACAGGAACTGTGTCACAAGTCCAATCTTTGTCCTAGTTACTGATTCACATCTGGAGCTGTGATTTGCTTGGCCAAGGAGGTGCGAGCACATTATTCATCCACCTGACAGGAACCTATTTTGTTAATACTCCACCAACAATCACGTTTTGTAGAATTTAAACACGTGACACAGAAAAGGGAGCACGCAACAGCCCGCCTCGTTAAACAATCTTTAACCTGCAAGCTCCCCAGTACAATATCTGCGTTATTCCCATTTGTGTCCAGGTGAGAAAAGAGCAGGTAATCATGCAGTGAATTTACAACGAGCGAGCAAGCGACCGCCATGTGTCGCTTCTCCTGCACGCTCTGCTCAGGAGCAGCTGACGCAAGCAGCCTCCTGCTGTGAGACGCGTGTGAGGGGAGGACATTCAGACAATGACTCGACCTCCTTCTCAACAATTTCCAGAAATTTTGGGAAAAAGAAAAGAAAAAGACAAAACTGAATATGCAAATGTTTTCAGTGAATGTTAGCAGCATCTATAGTATGTGTTTGAATTCATATCCTTAAATAAAATAAAGATAATAATTAAGGAAATTTGGGGATTCCAGTCGTGCAGTTTTGCAGTATCGTCAAATTTAACCGAACAAAAAGGACAAAAGTCTGAAAGTTAAATGCTTTGTCCACAAACCTGCCATTAAACCCGCTCTTAAAGTTTTACGATGCCGTTTCCACCCTGTATAAACCAAACAGTCTGACAGCTCAGCTGCTACTGTCACAACACAGCAAAGTGTGCAGACCAAACCCGTTACTGAAAGCTGGGCAATGGCAGCGAGGCCCAGCAGGGCTATCAGAGGCACGAACGGGAGGGACCGCACCTCACACCAGCGAGCTTCAGGTCAGCCACTCGCACGCGCTGCAAATATTAGAGGAAAACCCACAAACTTTCCCACACAGAACAGAAATCACTGCAAAATCTAACGGCTAAAAATAAGATCCCCAAATGCTGCTGCCAAATAAAGACGAGTTTCCACACATGTAGCAGCGGTGCACAGTTCCACACACAGCGGAGATCACCTCACATCCAGCAAAAGGAACCGATACTAGAAAAACATATTTACAAAGGAGGGTATGTGTTGGTAGAACTTTCCACAGGATGCAGCTCGTCTCACGAACGCTAAAGTACCTGCTGCGGATCGACCGATGTGTACAGGAGAGACTAAGTGAAAAGTTGGGAAAACAGATGAATTAAATAATATGATTAATTTGATGTCACACATTATTTTTCCCTCCTGTTATCCTTCAAAATGCAGGAAAATCTTTGCAAGCTTCTTTACAGTATCCTGCTGATTGCACAACATCATTATCTCACTGTAACTGAGTTTTTCAATGAATCCCTCCCCAGATGCACCGAGCAGCTGCTGAATGGTTGTGTATTTGACTCTCCGGGGATGTGGCCAACTTTAAGTGAAGTCAGAACTCACAGCGTGGTTTCCACACTACTTTTAAGCTCGATTCTTGTGGTTTTAACCGTTTTTCCTTATCTAACAATCAGGAAAATGAAAGAACTGGATGTGCAAGGATTTCGTGCCGAACCCAAAACAACAACGCTTACGTTGTCCCTTAAGGAGACCAGGATACTATCCACATGAACAACTATACAAAAAAAAGCAATTCTGTGACTTGATGAGTCCGCGGACCGGAAAACCGCTCCAGCTGAGTATATAAACAAGGTTACGGTCACCTAAACTGTAAACAATGCCATTCACAGACAAGTGGACACACGACAGATGGTGCATGTGCAGTTACAACCAACACAGACAAATATCATGTCCAGTTTTGTACTTTTAACCCAAGGATTTCATGTTAAACCGTCAGTGACGTCTGCTTATGACGCTCAGCACTTCTTCGTTATGCTGCTGCTCCTTTTTCCCCGTGTTAATTATTCAGCCCACTTCTTTCTCCTCCTGCTATCCTCAGACATGCTATGAGACGTCTGGTCACATGTCTGAGCAAGAAGGCTGATGTTAGACTACAAGCTGCCAATACTCTGACCCCGTAGCTCCCCCGGCGTGGTGCAGAAATCTTCTGAATGGTTACTTAATCGAAGGTGGATTGGTGGGAAAGTACTCTGTACTTTGCTCATTTAATGAAGATTAGAAGAAGATGAGCGTTGGCGACTTTTCAACATGACACAAACACCGGTTTCATTCCTGAAATAACAGAGAGGTCGAAATGAAGATAAAGCTGTGAACAAAACGTATAACAACAGGACAGAGCTGAGAGTGCAGGTGATGCTGAGGTGAGGGAGGGCCCAGGAGAGACAGAACAAGACGGAGAACAGATAGGAGACAGATAGCTTTAGCAGATAACAGAAGGCCAGCAAAGAGCAAAGAGGGGAAATGAGGAAAAGGGCTCTCAGGCAGCTATGATGCACCGCCGGGGGAGAGAGGCTGATGAATAATGGATGTTTCTCTAAATAGAAGGAGCGCAGAGCCGCACTCCAGGCTAGCACAGTGGACTGTGAGCTCAGAACTATAATTTAACCTGTAATATGGACTGTGCAGTAGCAGCATGCAGCTTAGAAATGAGCAGTTTTGACTGCAGGGATAAAAGGAAAAGCATCGCTCTGAATATAAGTTCTAATCTCAGTTTCTCGCTCGTTTCTTTACACCGGCGCACCATCCATGACCAGGAAACGCACACACTGGCCCATTGAGATGACACTGCATAACACTCTTACTCCAGGATCGTTTTACAGCAACACAGAAACTAGTCCTGCCCGACATCCTCTTGATATCTCAGCTAACAGCTGATGCAGAATCTCATGTTCGGTGCCAATTTTTTGCTCGTCCTGCCAGCGGAGACACATGAGACACTTCAGTCCTCCGCTGGGTATTTGGAAAGCAGATGTGTCTTGTGTCAACTTTTCATTGTTTTCACTCAAACAAAAAGACGACCGTGGGAGGATTCGCTGCTTTCAAATCGACGGGTTTAACTCGAACGGCAGAAACCTTCGGTGTCTCACTGTCGCTGAAACCGCAGAAATTTCCCTCTTTGACTGATGATTGATTTGCTCTCATTAGAATATAATTTGCATCTCCTGCTCACACACTCAGTTAACTCAGATAAAAATAAATGCAATGGAAATAAAAATAAATGCATCTTGACTGACAAACATCAGCTGCAGAAAAGCACCAGATTAAATAAAGACAATGATATTTGAGCCATTATTCACTGATGAATACATCCGCATGCCAGTTACTGTCCCGAGGGAGACAAAACGACGTCTCCACAGCGAACCAGCAACACCAGTAACATAAACATCTCTTTCTAAAATAACACAGCGAGTTTGTGCAAACATCTGAGGACTGTGCATACGAACGTCACCTCATCGCGGACAGTGACTAAACAGTCGTAGTCTGAACTGTCCTTGAACCTCGACTGCAAACCCTTTCTACCATGCACCACGGAGCGCACTGCTCCACCCTGACCGTACATCCCAGAAGACAAACAGACGACGCCTCCTTGCGATCCTTTCGCCCCGGGCTGGCATGCATGCTGACGTCGTGGTTTTCTCCTTACCCTTGCGTTTGTAGAACCACAGCATACAGCTTCGGAACACAGACATAGGAGAGGGCATGGAGGAGGTGAGAAGGGCGGGGGGCCCATGGACTGTGGCTGGTGACCCTCAAGGAAGGAGGTGAAAGGGGATGCTGGTAGTGAAGTGTGCAGGGATTTGGTGGTGGCGAAACAGACACAAATGGACAAATGGAAGGGCGGAAATGAACCAAAGTTAGAGGAGGTTAGTTAAAGACCTGGCGGAGCGACCGGGTAAAAAAAGGTGTCTGCGGTGTACTGAACAGGATGGGTCCCTGTCAAAAGGAGGAAGGGGCTGACAGGACGCGAGGGAGGGGGGCGATGCTGTAGGTGGGAGCCAATCCCGTCCCTACGGAGCGACCGGCTGTTAGAAAGCGAGCGACGGCAGCAGCGGTGCAGCGAAAGGCGAACAGCAGGAGCAGCAGCAAGAAGAGACCTGAGCTCAGCAGTATCCCCTTATTATTCCCAGTGGCTCAACTACAGAGACACATAAGCAGCAATCTTCCTCTTCAGCTGCAGTGGAGACGGCTGAAGGGAAAAAGAAGTCTTAATTGCTTCTTCTGCTCCAAAGGAATCTGTTTAGCTCGCAGTGGAACAAATCTTGTTTACCGAAATATGTCAGTCCAACTTCAGAGCTCGAAGAGGAAGAGAGAAACAGCTCAGACGCTTGCAGCATGCTTTGAGATTGTGTAGATGCCAGTGTGTGCGTGTCTGCTGGCAGTAGAGCAAACCAATCCAAGACGTTAAAAGGCAGGAAGGGGAGAGAGAGGGACTGAGAGAGCAAATGGACAGCATGGCTGAATGCAAAGCATTCACAGAGGACTACATAGAGGAGAAGAGGGGGGCTGTAAGAGAGCAGAATTAACCGGGGGGACGCCTCACCTTGGAAATGGAAAGTCTTCTGGTCCACAGTGATGGTGAATGTGCTGTCGTCCTCGTCATCGATGCCGATCACAGCTCCCTGGGCAAACAGAAAGAGAGGAGGGGAGAGAGAGAACGGGAAAAGCAGGCAGTCAGACAGGGACACGTCATACTCCACTTTCCATTTCGATCTCCGTGCCCTCAACATGTCCCCAACTGGCTCTCATTTATTAATCAACCCTAGTCATTCTCAGCAGCTCACCCTCTTCTCTTCAAAAGCTCAATTTCCTGTTGCCTCGTCATCTTTTTCCTCAAAAACTAAAATAAATCACCGTCTCTCTCTCTCTCTCTCACAGACACACAAAAATGAGTGCAGT
>NW_005187600.1:637675-638927 GCF_000239375.1 Pundamilia nyererei
GAACATTCATGTAGATTTAGGGGTGATGAACTCCAGGCCTCACGGCCGGTGTCCTGCAGGTTTTAGATCTCACCCTGGGTCAGCACACCTGAATCACATGATGAGTTCATTACCAGGAAGACATATTGAAGAGGTCATTTAGCCATTTGAATCAGCTGTGTTGGATCAAGGACACGGCTAAAACCTGCAGGACACCGGCCCTCGAGGCCTGGAGTCGCCCACCCCTGATGTAGATGCTAAAAGTTGCAGCCTCAACACTGCATTTAATTCACCGTTAGACTTGAGTAGCTTCACTCAAAGTGTCCATGAGCCCACTCACAGTTTTCCCTCTGTAATATTACACTTCTACACATATTTATTATTAAACATTTAATATTGTAATAATGGACTACACAGCACTAGGAAAACAATTTCAGTGGACAAGATGTTTTTCTGAAAGTGGTCTAAATAATTTAGAGAAGTGCTCCCTTCATGGCATGTTCTTCATACCATCAACAATAGCAACTCAATGCAGAACAGCTACCAAAACTGATTTTCATAGAGGTCGATTATCTCTTAATACAGCTCCATCCTCACTGTGGACGACCTTGGACACTGATGTTCCTCTAAAAACATGAAGGCAACAACTTCTCTGGCATAACTCAAATGTGCTGCTTGAAGTAGTTGGAAGTTTGCGAGCAAATCTTCATTTGGCCTGGAAACCAATCATTTGTTGGTCTATAAAAAAAGCTCTTCATGAACCAGGTGATCTCAACATTTATCACTGATTAAAGAAAATAAGAACAATGGCAGGTTTCTTGGCATTAATGTGGGCAGGCTAACAAACAGTCAGAGCTCTGCTGAGCTGAATATTCCTTCAACTTAAACGAGTAATTAATTAATGTATTTACAAATAATTTTAACCATTAGAGAAACATTTACATCCATACGCATTAAATACAGCAACTTTAGTAACTGCTGATATTAAAACCAAGCTTTCCAAACCGACTTCAATAATTTCTTACGCATCGACATGTTCGTTAGAAACATGTCTAACGAACATGTCAAAGACGATCGATTTACTGACAGGCTACGTCCCACACACTTATAATGCAGCTGTATTTATACCACTAAGCCACTAAAAGAGAGCAGTAGAGTTATCAGACTATATTTGGCTGTAAAAATCATAAAAACATGTTGCCTAGTGAGATACTCATGCTCAGGATGGCGTGACAGCCTCCAGTAACAGTGTATAAAATCATGGAGTCATTTT
>NW_005187600.1:640209-641726 GCF_000239375.1 Pundamilia nyererei
CAGAATAATGTTGACTTTCACTGCAAAACCACTGAATATTCAATTGAAGGAAAATGCCCTGCAACCAGTATAACGCTACATCGGAGGATATGACTTTGCTGCTATTTAAGACGGGTCAAAGCAGAGTGACTCGTTAAGCGTTTCTAGAAAACTATCAGATTAAACCCTGAACAATCTCATTTGCCATTACTGCATGATTACATACGAGTACATGAAACTGGATCCTCTGTACAGATAGTTTCAGAAGATACTTCCTCTTTTCGGTCCTACCTGGCTAAAATAGTGAGTGCTTATTTTTAAAATAATCAACTTTCTCCTATTTTTTAAGTCAACCAGCAACTGAAAACACAAGAAACTTAATATGTTGATGTGCAGCTTCCAGGAAGTCTAAAGGTTAGAAGTGTATAAAATGGCTACGTAGATACGGACACAAAGCCAGACTAAGAAGCTCTGTTTTGGTCACACCAACAATCTCCTCCCTCGTCTCAAGTGTGCAAACTTTACTTCAACTCAACCTTTGATCCCAGTCATGTTAGAACATACAGTCAATTCACAAACCAAGGACAAACAGGTTTACTTTCAAACGCAGCAAACCAGCACGATGAGCAAAAAGCAACCAGACACTTTCTTTTAACCTTTTTTATTGGTCAACAGACATAGTTCTGCTTTTTATCCTTCATGTCTTTAGACATTCACAATTATAAAAAGAAAGCTCATTCTTCCAAGGCTCCCTTGTTATGAAGAAGAAACAAACACACAAGTATGACAACTGCTGCTATCTAGTGGACAGCAGCCAAAACTGAAAGTGCTCAGAAAAGGAGAAATGCTTTACTGGAACGTAGCAGCAGATTTAGGAGTATGTGAAACTCGTCAAACTACGTCAACAAACAGAGACCCGTCAAACCAAATCATGTCAGATAACCAGAAACAAAGGTAAAGCAGGTAAGCAAGGACGCACAGGATACATCTAAGGAAAACTATCACGAAGGGTTCGAGGCTCTTACCCTGAGTCGTACGCAGCCTCTTCTGGATCCTCGCATCATCTTGTCTTTAGACTGTGAATCAATAAAACAGACAGTCAGGGATCAAAACATTTAAAGTATGAGAACATGATGTGCATTTAAATGCAAGCACATTTTTACATGTTTATGTTCGGAAATTTCAATAATTCCAACAACTTTCAAAAGTCCAGAAGTTCCAAAAGTCTTATTATAAGAAAATAGAGAAGATTCCTCCTAAAATAATAAAAGTAAATGGCAGAAAATGTGACTGATGTCGTGGCTTAATAATTCATGTTAACCATATTTTTAGAGTTACTTTAAAAAAGTTTCTTACTTTTTGTTGAAATGAATAACGCTCAGAATAAATTTGGACATGTGCAAAACAGGGATGCAAATACAGGCAGAAGTAGAGGTGTCTGTAGCTCAGGAGGGAGTGCAGGTCATTTACTAATTGATCTGACTGCTCCAGTCTGCGTGCCAAATACCCTCGGGCAAGACACCAACCCTGAGTTGCTC
>NW_005187600.1:643179-660626 GCF_000239375.1 Pundamilia nyererei
TGAATACTGTGGGGTTTTTAGCGTGTAGCTGTGCTAGCTAGCCGCAATTGCGGAAGCATGGGCAAAAAATGCTATCACCCGATTGGTCAGTTAGCATTCGAAAGCCTCTGCTATTGGCCAACGTACGCATCCGTCACCAACAGAGACTCGCCTCGCTTTGCCAGCTGAGACTCCCAACTCCTGACAAACACAAGGCCCTTCTCCCACTTCTGCTGACGACCAGCCGCAACTTCCACAGTCTAACCTCCTGAGCAAGACATGCTGACAATCGCAGCCGAGATGAACGTACCGTGTAGTACGACAGCAGGCCGGCATTGTAGTCCAGAACAAACCAGCGATACTGCCAGCCTTTCATGACGTTGGTCCACTTGCTGAGCGGCCCCTCCATGATGGACGCCATCTTTACAACAGGCTCCGGGCGGGGAGGAGTCGGATATGGTGTGGGGTAGGCGTCATGGTATGAGGAAGATTATCGTTCTGATGATGATGATGACGCTCATCATATTCAGCATTCAGTGAAAATAAAGTAAGAGTAGTCACTTGACCCGGAGATCATGCTCTGACACAAAACGACTAAAACCATAAATAAATAAATAAATAAATAATCATCCAAGTAAAAGTAGTTTCCAGTGATTTTGATAAAGATGTTGTTATTATCTTATTGAATCTTACCTTTTTTTTATATCCACAAACGTGTGAATTACCGGAGTTCATTTTAAGCGTCTGCTATGCTGTCCTAGTTTCATCTATAATTAGTCAAATACACTACAGATGCTATGTTTGCTTTGACAGTGCTGATGGAGAACAGTAGAGAGAGTTGCAGGACATGTATGATGGTTGTAATACAACAGGGATTGGATCTGAGTCCCTTCTTGGTTGCCATGGTGATGGACAGGCCAGACCAGGGGCGCATCCAGAATTTTTTCATAGGGGTGGCCATATGGGGGCCACTTAAAATATTGGGGTGGCACACCAAAAACAGAACAGTGCATGGGTGCTGCAGAAGGGTGGGGGTGACAATGGGAATCGTGAGGGACATACAAAAAGCCCCTGGGTCAGACAGGAGTCTCTGTGGACTATGGTGTGTGCAGACAACGTTAGTAAGGGTAGGGAGTAGGTGGCAGAGAGCCTGGAGAGGTGGAGGCATGCTCTGGAGAGAAGAGAGGATAAAGTCAGTGTGAGTGAGATAGAAGACGTGTGTGAATGAGAGGGAGAAAGGCTGAACGATAAACATGGAAAGAGTATATACCTGGAGTCAGCCATGCAAACCAAAGGACGGTGTACAAGAGAGTTGATAGAGACAGGGCCTGCTGCTTGACAGTAAAGATTTTCAACTTGAATATTTTATTGATCTGTATCCAATGTGTAATTTTAAGTGTTCCTTAAGCTTTTGAGCAGCATATTTTACACAGAATTATTTAATTCAAATCAAGTCAGTTTTATTTATGTAGTGCCAAATCACAACAAGAGTTCTCTCGAGGCGCTTTGTGTTGTAAGGTATAGACCCTAAGATAAAAAAAGAGAAAACCCCAAATAACAAGCGGCCCTCATATTAGCAACACTTGGCTAACATCGTCTGCTCCACTTGAAATTTACTGCAAATAAACCACAAACCAAACAATATTCATCAATATCTTTATTATTTACAATAGGCTTAACACTGATAAGCAAAACTTCACAGTAATATAATGTGAGCTTTAAATAAAAAAAACAAAACACAAAATATATATTTTGTACAATAAAAAAGTTAATGTTAACATCTGCCATTTTTCATCCCTGTTTAGTTTCACATATTTCATTACGGTGTGTCTGTGTGTTGATTTTACATTGCACTCATACAACTGAAGACGCGGCCTTTGGTATATTGATACGTACGCACGTTCTCCAGAGCTGTACTCCACAACAGGGAGACATGAGAAGACAAAATAAACAGATCTACAGGATCAATGCAGTCAAAAAACATAAATAAAGTCAATGTAAAGGACTGAGAATGAGCAAAAATGTTGTGGTCAGGCTTAAATATTAAACAGCATTGGTCTTGAGATCAGGCTTGCGAGTTGGTACGAAATCAGTTTGCTGACAATCAACGATTGAATCCTTAAAAAATAAAAATAAATAAAACTGTTTGGAAAAGAAATGCGTGATTTCAGGATTTTTTCTTTCACCATCTAAAAAGGCGTATCACACAAAGTAAAGAGGAACTAAGGCCAATCTGGTGCTAGTCAGTTCTAAAGGTTTTAGACTGAAGTGTGATCAGATCAGGCAGATTTGTGTGACCGGACTAACAGCGCTAACAGCGCTAACAGCGCTAACAGCCACAAATAAACCACATTAATTACAGATTTTCCAAATAGAGTCCGACTGATACAATTGTTGATCCAATATTCTTTCTTTCAGACACACAGAACTAAAAATATTTCCTTAGCATTTATTGGGGTAATCTGTTCATGTATTTATTTATGCTGTGTTGCCAACATGAAATTTGCAGAACACCCTCTGGTGGACAAGATATAGAATATCAACATTCATAACGTGGCTGAAGGGTGTTTCTCACATCTCTTCTAAATTTTAATGCATTTATTACAAATGCTGACACCAACTGGCAAATATCCAATATGGCCAAACAGCACATGTTGGCATCGGGCCGTTAACCTCCAAATGACAGAAACCGACAGTGCAGTGACAGGATTATAACGATGTCATTGAAATCGAAACATACGCATGAGTTTTAATGAGGGACTTGAACATTCTGTGAGTCCTCGCAGTGGACAAGTTGTTTCACAAAAAGGCACCAAGAATTGTGAAGAAAGGTGGCATTTTTCATTTCATGTTATTTTAAATGCACAAAAATCAGCTGGTCTAAAAGCAACATGTTTGGCAAAAAAGGGCAATTTTACTGACGCACAATAAGAAGAAAAATTAAAGGATGAAATGCACCACAAAAAAAAAAAAAATGACATGCCATTGAAAGGCATTAAAAGTGTTACGGACTTGCATCAGTGTTTACAATTTTACATGTACAGAGCATGTGTCAATGAACCAATGAGATCGAGGCCGTATCCAGTGTACATAAATATGAGAACCAAAGCAAGGAAACAAACAAAAAGGAAAACAATACAAGTTGTGTATGTGCTGTACACAATTCTGCTTGTGCTCAAAAAACAGAGCCGATATCTCTGGACTTATTTAGTGTGATCGAAATAAAGCATGGGCCAGTAAGTTAAATGGAAAAAAAGAATATGGCACCTTAAGGGATTAAAGAGACACACAGTTGAACATTCAACCAGGTTGAGAACAGAAGAATACATTCATAAAGCAGATAATCAGATCTGGGTGGATGGGCCTTGAAATACATCTCTTCAGTCAGAAACATTGTTTTTTATGCTGTGACCACAGATAAATCTTTTGATTGCTGGATATGAAAGAAGTCAAATATTTACATAGCTTTTCTTTTAAAATAGGTCTGTGCTTTAAAAAAAACCCCCAAACAACAATAATTTAAAATTCAAGTTCATACATAGACATTCTAAAAAGCATTTTTCTGTGAACCAAATAATGTACAAATTGCTCATGTGCTGAAGACATACTGCAGTTAGTTGAGAGATCAGTACTGTGTGATTAGTGTGAAGTAGGTCTCTGCATTTCGCAGCGTTCTTACACTGAAGAATGAGGCACCGAGGCCATGACTAGGCTACAGGGAATCCAGCACTGTCCACACTCGCAAGGACACTTATAAAAACACTGTCCCAGTTCACCTGCTCGTGTGCTACCCTGTGCTCTATCTTTCCTCACTCCACGTGTTTCAGCTCCATCGTGCAAAACAACGAAGCAGCGTGCGAGGATAACTGGACACGAATAATGAAATGCTTTAAGGGGCTGGGGAGATTCCCCATTCTTGTGGCACTACGTTAAGGTGTGGACATCAGTCACAGAAGCAAAGACAAATTCTGTGTTCGTTCATTGTGTGTCAGTGCTGTGGGGAATATCTGTGAAATGCACACGTTTACTTTTGTAGGCAATCGCTAAAACTTTTATTATGATTAGGTGGACGTGGAAATTTCACGGTTACTATTGAAAAAACAAAACAAAAGCAACCAGACTTTAACCCCACACAAGGGACAAAGCAGGTGTGTTATTTATAACCTTTTTACACTTGTCCAACTGGCCTATGAGAACACCCCCCACCACCCCTCGTACCTCGAAGGAGTTCACATGAATGTAGTTTCCGAAATGGCTCACGATCACTTGGTTCTCCAGACACAGAGGAAAACGGTACACTTACATATTTGTAAAACAATTCTTGAGTTTAAATCGAGGGGAAGCAGAGTGAGCTTTACCTACTCTGTCGGCTGGCTACACACAGCTGATACACTCGACATTCAGGCAGCAAGGACGCCTTTACATCAAGGCCACGTAAAAAGTTGTGGTGAAACGTTTTATGGTGCGACTTGAATTTAGTTTGGTATATTATTTCTCAATATGTACAGGTTAGAGGAAAATTAGTGTCCACACTGGCATTTTATCAAACTGATTTGTAAACAATTTTAAAAAAAGTTATTTCTTGTAGTGATAGTGTGAGGTACTGCAGAGGTGCGTCTCGATCCGTCCCCAGAAAGCTGTCAACAGAACCTGAAACATAAAAAAGGAATCAAAGCGACCTGTTGGGTAGTTAGAGGTGAAGATTTGTGGCGTCACGGTGGCTACCTCTGCACTACGTCACTAATCTCTTTAATACAGCCGTGCAGGTTATCCAGTACAGTGTTGGACCCCACGCCACCCAACCCCCCACCTCCTGACGACGAGGCTCTCAGTTCCTGCAGGCTGAGCTCCAGCTTCCCCACTGCCTCTCGAAAGGCAAACTTGTTCCTCATCTGAGGGATGCAGTCCACATAACCTGAGCAGTAGTCTAGCAGCTGATGGCCAGCGTCCAGAACCTGGCTGCTGGAGGGGCTTTCGGAGCTGGCGTGGAGTGCGCTGCTCAGGCATTCCGCGCAGTCCAGCAAGGCCTCGCGGCTAACCCGCTCCAAGGGCGCCCTCTCCACTTGCTGCCTAGTTCGCCGCAGTGCCACTTTGGAACCAGCAGACAGTGCTGTGTGCGAGGGGGCCGTGGTGGTCGCCCCATTGGCCATTTTAGTGGGCGTTGTGTTTGTGGTGGCAGAGCAAGAAGAAGAAAAGGAAGAAGCTGGAGGCACTTGCGGTGGTGGCACTGATGGTCTGCCTGTCATCATTCCTCCTGACATTCGCCCTGACCTTTGACCTTTTAATGTGTCCCCATTTACTTCCACGGGCATTCCTCCGACTTGCTCTTCTCCGTCGCCGCTGTAGGAGTGTTGCAGACTGCGCAGAGTAGGGGGAGGCGGCGGCGCACACTTGGGTTTGACGAGGCGTGGCTTGTCTCGGTCTGCTTGGTGCTCAGACAGCAGTTTAAAGCGGTTCCCCTGAGAGTCTAGCCCGACCAGGTGCACGTCACCTGGGCTGTGCTTCAGTGTGGGAGAGATCAGCACTGGGACTTTGTGGTTGTGAGTTGGCCCACCTGCTGCAGCTGATGACATGCTCAAGCCCGAGCACTTGGAGGGAGATGTCCAACTCTGCTGCCTGTCCAGTCCTCCACTCTCCTCTCTACCCTCCCTGACTCGGGACAGGCTGTCTGAATCCCCAACTTCCCCCCCGACCCCCGGTGCCCTCACCCCTACAGCAGTGCCCCGGGGTAGTAGCTTGGCTTTGGGCCTTTCCCTGATCTGTGCAGTCCCCTCATCCATCCTCCTCAGCAGAGTTTCTGACGGTCGTGCAGCCCCGTTCTCTGGCTGAGAGGTTGTTGAGGCAGTCCTCTCCAGAGGCGGTTTAGCACTGCGGTTCCTGGGTAACGTCAGAGCCATGCGCTCCAAATCAGGCAGCCCAGCTGACATTGAGGAGGTAGAATTGGACCTAGGGAAAGGTTTAGGCCCACCAACTATATTTCCACCCTCGTCTGCGGAGCATGTCTTCCCTGTCCGTAGCCCCAGGGTCTTTTTAATGAGTCTAGGGGTAAAAAAGCCAGCCAGCCCACTCCAACTGCTACCACTTGTCACCTGTGAACCAAAACCTCCCCCAGAGGGTTTCTGTCCAAAAGCTGCCCCGCAGCAGCGAGACTGTGCCTGGATAGGTTCCCCATGTGAGTGGGAAGGAGACGCAGAGAAGCCCCCTAAACTGTCTGACTGGGGCAGGGGAGGAGGAGCACTGAAATCGGGTGTAGGCTCGTACTTTTTGTGAGGTTGTGTCTCCATCTCCCGGAAGGAACTGCTTCTCTTGGGTGGCATCGGAAGGTTCTGTTGGTGCTGAGAAGACTGTGACGAGGAAGATTTCTTTTTGATAAATGAGCTAAAGAAGCCAGTCTTGCGGTCTCGTGTAAATGTGCCCACATCCTGTGCATCCTCTAAAAGGCTGCTGGGAGATTTATCTCTTGACTGTTGCTTTCTGGGGAGGGCTGGGGAGGTGCCTGATCGGCCGTCCCCTCCGAGCAAAGATGACGCCCAACCTGGAAAGAAAAGAGGAAGAGGAGGAATCACAATCATACAACAGACCGACTGAACTCAGGAGCACAAATATCTGTTAAAAGCTTGCTTAATAGCTTAAAAGAGACATAATGAATAACTGCTTTTTGGCTCGCTCATCTATACATCAATGTCACTCATGTCAGGCAGCTGATGCTGCTGTATCCTGTATCTCCGCCTTTGGGATTCACAATCTGAGAAAAGCATTCGAAGAAGGTGAACAGACTTGTTTTTGAGCCCGTGCCAGTCAAGGAAAAGCACACAGTAATTCAACGATTCACAAGCTGCCGTTTCAAAAGATAATGAACACACTTCAACGACTGAACAACAGAAACTGCACAACTTCTCTAACATGGAAAGCTGCTGTGTCACTACGCTCAAAGAGGAAGCTGCAATTGTGTTACACTTCTGCTGACCTTTAAATCGGCACAGAACGCCGGGCAGCTTCACCAAACAAGCAGATGAAGTGAAACGAATGAAAGAGGAAGCTGCAAACGCTTTTTCATTACATTTAGAAAACCTGTGATGTGAAGCAGCATAGGAAAGCAATAAACCTCAGACACACAGTTCCTTATCTTTAGGAACATCACATACATTTAAAAATAAAACAGAGGAAATGCTGAGATTCAAGATGTTCATTCAATGTTTGTGCACCGACTATTTCCTTATGGGCACTTTCACGATACCAGTGACGAACCAAAATGGGGTTTTAGTGAACTTTAGTTTTGCTGTTTATTGTGCAACAAAAACTCATTGACACTTCTTCTTTCTTTATTGGTGAATACACAAGTTCATGGACCAAAGCCCTAAAGACTTATCATAGAAGCATATTTGGTTTTCTTTCAGTTCATTTACACTTAACTTCCTGTGGTTGCTCCACTTAGTTCCTGTATTAGTTAACAGACACAGGTAAACAGAGGCATCAACGCCCTCCCCCCAGCACATGGAAATGATTTTTATTTCAGTGAACCAAAATATTTATTGACACCTTGTTTTAGTGAAGTACGACCACGTCAGGACAAAACTGACAGTCACATAAGGAGGTGAAGAAAGGTACACGCAGGCCAAGGGTTGACAAACCATTTTACACACGAGACAAACACACAAAAACCCAACAAAACAAATAAATAAGTAATAACTTAAAATAAGATACAACGTTATGTACATTTAATATTAGTGAGTGAACAGTGAAGTATTGATGTATCATCAAGTATTAATTGGAGGAATAATATTAATGGCACAAATAGACCAGGAGAGAAAATAAACAAAAGCTTATGTTAATCAGATGATGACTGTGTCACAGTGAAGATGCAGTTATTTATTTGAACATAAAGACAGGTTATTGTATTAGAGGAGTTTGAGTGCTGGTGTCTTTTTACTTGAGGATGCTGAAAACATTCGATTTTAATGCAATTAAAAATTACAGCTGTACAGGAAACTTGCAGAGTGAGGCTGTAATGCTGTTAAATCTCAGGCAGGACAACAGTCTGAGGATAACAGACTAAAAACGAGATGTTCTGTGATCGTGAGAGACGAGAACGTCATTTTAACCCCCGTGCACAGAGCGCACTCATTCTGTATTCCTTTTATTATTTCATTGTTGAATATTTACTCGTTTGTGGGGTTTTATGCTTATTTAGTGTGTGCAAGCTTCATGGGTGATTAAAAAAAACAAAAAAAAAAAACCTACTTAAAAAGTAAGTGCTTATGAAAAATTGATCAGGCAGTTAGACATAAATATGCTGACCAATGAATGCATGCATGCTTTTGCTGCTGGTCGGCCAAATGAATGACAGATGTCAGATGGTGATCGATCAGCTGTCGGGGAAAATGACGGCCATTCTTTTGAGGCGGCGGGCCAGACGTCGCTGCAGCTGACTCTCTGAATCAGTGTCCTCCGACGTACCTGCAGAATCATAAAGTGAGGCACCCGACTGGTTGGTAGTGACATGGGCACGGCTGGCTGTACCTGAGTGACCGTGCGTGCAGTGGTCAGTGCGGCCGTCCAGTCCACCCTCGATGTTTTCCTTGTTTTCTGTGTGCTTGTGGAGTGGGCGAGATTTGGAAGGCAACAGGGGCATGTCATGACTGAAAGACTGCAGCGGCCCGCTGTGATCAGAGGATGCTGTCTTACAGAGCTCCTCTGCCACCTCTGCAATGTGCAAAGAAGAAAAGCATTCAGCTGAGAGGCATTTACTACTCTAATCCAGCAAAGTACACGCTGCTCGTTTACTGACCAATTAAACCTGAATAGGAGAGTGAAAAGAAGATTCCAGTTTGTTAAACTCCTGTTTGCACATGTTCACTTGTTCTTTCTCTACTCTCACATATTTAATTACCTGAAGCTGTGTTACTAAAGGTCAGTAGGCTAAATAAGACCCAGTTTGCATGATCAGCCAAGTCAGTGCATGTATTTCAGAGTCACAGTGAAGGTTTAGAGGCTACATGTCATAAGCTGCACGTTCTTGTACCTTCAGAAATGCTCGAGCCGTGAAACATCGTTTCGAAGGCTTGGTGGATCTCTGCAAACGAAGGTCGATCCAACGGGCTCCACTGCCAGCCTGACAGCATGACACAAACACAAAGACGAGAAAGGTTTTATACATGAAAGCAATGAGACAATAGCATTCGACTTCAAATTGGTTATCAAGCCGTCAATCTTTGTTTCTTTGGTTTATTTATACTCTTTTGTATTTCTTGAAAGACGTTATGCAAATTTACACATAATTGCTGTTTCACTTCATTCAAACATGTACAGACGAGCACTCCCTGCGTGTCTCTGAAATGTGGAAATGTGGTGCAGCAACAGGCAGGTAAAAAAAACATGCACTCACATGCCCTCATCAGCTCATAAACTTTGGGCGGGCATCCCTCAGGTTGCTCCATGCGATAGCCTTTCTCCAAGAGATCGTAGACCTGAGACAAATCGATACCCGGGTAGGGAGACATGCCATAAGTGGCAATTTCCCAAAGTAGCACTCCAAAAGCTGTCGGAGAAACGAGTTCAGAGGATCAAAGATGAGCACACTGAAAATTAATTCAAGACGGCAAAACGATGCTGGAAAAGCTGCACTGCTCACCCCAGACATCAGACTTGATGGAGAAGGTGTTGTAGGCAAGGCTCTCCGGTGCGGTCCATTTGATGGGGAACTTGGCCCCAGCGTGGGCGGTGTAGGTGTCACCGGTCATCAACCGGCTCAGGCCGAAATCGGCAACCTTCACGACATGATTTTCACCGACCAGGCAGTTCCTTGCTGCGAGATCCCTGAGAGGTAAAGAAAACAACAAAATTGGACATTTAGAAAAAGACAAGTGAAATATTACACGTAAAAGAAGCAGCATAAACCCACACACACACACACACACACACACCTTACCTGTGTATAAAGTTCTTTTTCTCCAGATACTCCATGGCAGAGGAGATCTGCGTTGCCATGTACAGCAGCGCAACAGCATTCACCTCATCGCGTTCACACTCTCTCAAGTAGTCCAGTAGGTTGCCATGTGGCATATACTCGGTCACAATGTAGAAAGGAGGCTCTAACGTACACACACCTGTGGGGGACAGACTGGTTTAAAATAAATACTGAAGGAAACGTGAACGAGTATGTTTTAAAAAGGCACGGAAAATCAAAAGTTATACTCAAAATGAGAAAAAAAAGGTTTAGCAGCATTCATAAATACTGACCCAGCAGCTGAACGAGGTTTGGGTGTTTAACCTCTTTCATAACTGCTGCCTCTTTCAAAAACTCCTCTACTTCCATGGTGTCTTCCTGTCATTGCACAAATAGAAACAAAAGAAAACATTTTTGTTAAAATCAGTGGGTTGGACAGAAATGGGAAATGGTGCAGCAACAATAGGCTTAATCACATGTAATACCACTGTCCACCTGCAGGTGGTGGTCTGTGATCATTTTTGGGTCATGCCCTATAATTCACAGCTGCAAATATGAAAATGTGACACTTTAGAGCTGCAATCTCAGATAAACAAATAGTCAACATGTAGAAATAACTCTACGCACCTTTAGTGTTTTGACAGCCACAGTGAGGTTGTACTTTTTCCACACTCCGACATACACCTCCCCATACTGGCCTCCTCCCAGCTTGTGCTTCATGGTGATGTCTGTGCGCTCCATCTCCCACTTATCATGGATGGGTGACACACCGTACACTGTAGGCTTGTTACATTTGGGTGCAGGGTAGTGCAGCGTGGTGACCAGACCATCAGGTACAGTGGAGTGGTGATGGACCAGCTCGGCCAGAGTGGCGAAGCGGCTTTCGGATGTTACGTACACCTGATGGGGAGGAAGCAGGAAGGTGGATAAGGATGAAAAAGAAAGAAAAAGGTCAAGATTATGAACAGACCGAGTCCGTCCAGAAAACATCACTCTAGTGAGCCCGTTTAATAATTTAAACCCAATCCTTCTACCTTTCCATCCGTGGCTGTGTTGATCCGGTAGTGGTACACTCTGCCCTCATAGCGCAGAGATATGGACAGCTGTCCGGGGCTGCTCTCGCTTTCTCGCACCAGAAAACTGCCATTGATAAGTGATGAGAGCAGATACTCTGCAGCGCTGCGGGAAACGGGCCCGTGGTACCAGCTATGCTTCTCCAGGCTGTTGACCGGTGTGATGTAGTTGGAGGGAACCCATCCCTGACCGTTTTTAGACCTCACTTCACTCCACTCTCCATTCTGGTTGTAGCCCAGCACACGCAGCTTCTCACCTGAACACAGAAGGAGTGGGTTGTGCAAACATATTAAAAGGTGCCGATTATAACGAAGGAGTAGTCAGCTTATCGGTATCTAGACAATCCTGTTTTAATCGATTTGTTGTCTGTTTTGTTACACAACATGAAAGACAACTAGTTCAAATAGTCACTACATTCCTGTAAGACTTGGATAACAGGTCAAACAGAAAGAAGAGGTTTCATGGGCATGACTCGCCCCTCAGTGAAATTACATCAAAAGCGATGGAACAATAAAAGGGTTGGGTGCACATCATATCTGTCACAGAGGGCCAGGCAAAACTAGGCCTGTACTGACTTGGTGTGTTGTCTCTGTCTGCCTCTGACGTCAGCGCGAGAGAGGGAGCGGAGAGGCTGATGTGCTGGATACTTTAACAGGGAGGCACAAGAAAACACTGAAAGGAGCGGTGATCAGACTTGCCAGTGGGACACAGGTTTAGGAAAAGAAAATAGCTTAGTGTGGAAAAAACGAGGGTAGATGTAGGTTAGGTGTGATTGTAGAAGAAAATAAAAGGAAGAGGATATTAAGGCTATCCATCTTTTACACTCACCCTCCACTAAAACGCCAAGTTTACTCACTAATCCATTAACCTTTCAGCATCTTTCGTCATGACGGACTGTGTTGGTCTGTAGGGGGCATTAAAATAAAGCGAGGGGCTTTGCTGGTGCAATAAAACTGGAAGCAGGAGGTCGAATGGAGAAGCAGATGAAAGTGGACAGAAGTTTATAAAACTCACAAACAAGATTTTGCAAAGCTTATCTTCTATCACAGCTTGCAGGATAGAAACACACAGACTGTTCTGACTCTTTGCTGCTGCCTCCTGCACTGCTGCGGTCATTTTTTAAACACAGGCTTAAAGTTGGTTGAACATAGTGTTGGGCTATCATTAGTTAGTTTAAACTTTGAGAAATAGCAGATACAATGATTCTGTAATAGGCTGCTCATATTAAGCACTGCAGTCCAATAAACACTTAACTAAAATAGCTGCAGTGTTAGAGCCATATAACATTCAACCAACCAGTGCTACAGGGCTAGCTCATAAAACTAAACACAGTGTACTAGCAATCAGGAGAACTACATTAAACAAAGATGGTTATCCATATCCAGCCCACCAATCCACTGGTCTCCTCTGTGTCTGCCTTGTGTGCCCCTAGGTTTTGTGGGAGTGGAAACACTGACTGTCTTGCTGCCTCACACTGGGAGCCACATGTGCCTGAAGCAGGGCTTTGGTCTGGCCTAGCCTAGTCAGGTCTGGCACAGAGAAGAGACAATGATTAGCCCCAGACATGGCCTGTTAAGACCCCTTCTGTGACCGGCGTCCGCCTGCTGCGCTCGTCCACCTGTTATTATTACAGTCAAGCCGATTTCATATTAACACAACATTAAAGGCCCGCTGGGTGTTTTCCATGCAACACAGCAAAGAGTGGGACAGACAGCAAGAGAGAAGTGGAGCCTGGGAGCGCACATGTGCATGCATGTGGGCAGGAATCTCAGATTTACTCCATGAGTCAGGGTCTAAACATCATTTCCATCCCAGGCAGCTGCCATGGAAGTCTTAAAACGATGGATAATTAACGCGCTGCCACATTAAACACATTAGACTGGATGATGACAGAAGCCTGGATGTCTGAAAAATATTACGAGGATATTTTAAGCTTATTGCCCAGGGGAGAACTGGATGAGTGGTTAAGTGCTGCTGAATGAGAGAAAAGAGGTCTGGACTAAAAGTGTGTGCATTAAGAGGCAGAGCGAATAAGATATTTGTAATTATGGCAAAGCATGAGCATCACTGGTGTTTCAGGTATTATTCAGTGTGGAAACTATAGCACATAAAACCTCAGCTGGTCATGTGTGGGTGTCTGAGGATCAGGTTATTGATGATGTCATGAGATAAGCTCTGTTGACACAGAACATTCCTTTGGAATAACTGGACGACACCTTTCCAGGTGGTGCCAACTTGATCCCTGTGCTCTGTTGCAACACGTGCTGTTTAGAAAGGTGTGGGTATAATGATCAATGATGTGGAAAAAAAGCTCAAGCGCTCAGTTGTAACCAGACAACAATGTTTAGCGATGATGCACAGAAAGAATGAAGTTTTTGTGAAACCAGAGGTTGTGGCAGTGAGAGAGTTAGTAAGAAAGTATGAACCATCTAAAGAGGTTATTCAGTTTTCCCCCCTCCAAATTCAGACTTGGGTTTACCTTTGGTGATGCTGAGTGTGTTGTCTCCACTAGCAACAAAGTCATAAAGTGCAACAAAGAGGTTAGGGTCGCTCTCGGTCGCGCCCAGAAGGTTCTCCTTGGAGCTCCAGCGCACCGCCTCTGTCAGAGCTTCTGGTAAGAAAGGACAAGCAAAAGAAAAGACATCACATTACTATGATTATCAGAGAGATTTGATTCACACAGGTGAACAACAAGACCACAACTCCACTGCTGGCTGACACCTTCAATGAATTTTGCCAGCTTACAATCCTCTTTGACAGAAACTGAACACAAAAAGCAGCACAGCAGCATTTATTGCTGCTGTGCTGCTTTTATTAGGATTAAGGTTTTTCCATAATCCTAAGACCCCATCCTGCTGCCCGTCTACCTGTCTTTCGAGGTCGAGTCCCCAGTCTGAAACCTGTGTGGAGTTTATGGCCACTCAAAGCAGCCCACTCATCTTCAAAACTGCTGCTTGCTTGCAGGCACCTCAGAAGCATCACTTCACTCGGCCAACTCTCCTTAACTCACCTATCTCTAGCTACACAAACAGGCCTGCTGTGGGCCAGGTACAATCTGAGATGGGAGTGTCTTTGCATTTGTATTTATGAAGGGAAAAAAAGAGGAGGAGCTATTAAACCAAAGGGAGGGCTGAATGACATACACACAGAAATGTAGCTAACACGTACATGCTCTACAGCTGCTCCCAACATTGCTGCATGTCTGGACAGCTGGTTAAAGAGTGGGAGAGGATTGGGAATGAAGGGAAGCAGGATAAAGAAAAGTCACATCAGTACAAGAAACTGAAAACAAACAGAGAAGCTGCTACATGCATGTTTTTGCCATAAAGAGGATGGAAGTCGTGTGCCAAAAGTGATCGAGTAACCCCCGATTGTATAGTTCATCTTTAAACATATACAATGTGCTTGTTAAATAAGAACAACGCCTAATCCATGTAATATGCTTGTACAATGTTATTTTACATTTTAATTAGTGAGAAAAGCATTGCTTTCTCAAACATACACAGATTGTAACTGAAAGCAATAACCCTAAACTCTGAGTCATATTCAGAGTGAGATGAGTTTATTCTGGAGGCTGTAGTTTCCAAACGTATAGGATTTCACTACTGCTTTATGTTTATAAACAAAACAATACAAAACCCCAAAATGATGGCAGCAGAATAAATGGAAGTGATATAACACATGATGTCACCTCTCGCTACCACATACATGTACAGGCAAATGTTTAACAAAGAAACTAGCTGATTCATAGCAGATTTCCTCCTCTGGGATCAGCGTCACTAAAGTCACTTTGACTGTCAAACCAGACTGTCCTGTTAAACCATCGTTTGAACCGACTCGGTGTTGGCACTTAGAGGTTGTTTTGAACTACTTACTGAAACAGACCATCCTGCCATGCAACAGCACTGCCACTGAGACCACAGACATGCAGGTTATGTTCAAGATGACACAACACGCACCATCTACTGTCCAATCATCACCATAGCGTCATGATTCCTGGAAGATTCCAGTCAACCTCATTATACAGGAAGTACAAAAGGGACTCAAGTTTTTAAGAGACCATCTAAATTCTTGCCTGATGCGTCTGATGCAACGATGATAAATTCCTACGAGTAACAGATTTGCTCTTTATTTCTAATATCAGCAGTCTGCAAAACTAACAAAAACACAACTGCTGTCATGCTACAAACACAAAACCTAGAATAAAAAACATGATATTGGCTGTAAAACTGAACTCTAAAACCAGCAAATGGGAGAACAATCACAGACAGCCCAGATGTTCACAATTCTTTTGGTAGACGAGGTTCTGATGAAAAACTATATTTTAATTAAGCCTGAGAGATTAAGGAAAAAGCTTTATCTAGTTAAACCATGTTAAAACGCTGCGTTTCCACCAGAGCAGTCCAGTCAAATTTAAAACACTGAGTGGCAATTATGTTTTAATCACAGACACACAAAGCTGGCAGAAATTCATCAAGAAATTATCTTTTCCCCCTTTCTTAGCCTTCATAATTTGGCAGGTACACAGTCTACATGGGAAAAGCTCTCTGCTTTCATAGCAAAGGCCGTAAACACAACCGAAATCTTGTCTCAAACAATGCAGCTGTATATTGTCTATTCTTTCCAGTATCTATATTCAACACTTGCCCACCTTTGTTCCGGACCAGCATGCACTGCAACGCAGCACTAGCTGTGACCTGACTCAGCCACAGTTCCCAGTACATCTTCTGCTTTGGGTTGGATGGCAAAAAGCCTCAGTATCCACAAAAACGCAGTTTCTCTTCATTCACTGTGACTCCAAACTGTTTTTAAAAAAACATCCAACTGCGTCTCAGACAATGGAGACTGAGGAGCACATTACTCTGGCAAAAAAATGACTGAGGAGCTCAGGACAGTTCTCCAAGTCATCGCCTTCACTGTGGAGTACGAAGATTGTACACACAGCAATCGGAGAGCAAGAGAGAGACAAAGGCATCTCCAGCCAAATTATTTACCGATGTAGTCTTTGACTTAAGCCACGCCGACTTCTGTTATTACCGTAGTGAATACCAGCCTCCTGCTGAAATCTACCCACTAGCTTTGATGTGGCCTAAGAGAGTCAAGATTTCCAGAGTCCATCTGGAGAACACAGACACCCATGACTGATGTTTGGAGCCTGAACCCACTCTGAAAGACGGCAAAAAGCGGCAGAGAGAGAGAGAGTGAGCGCAAAAAAGACATGTGGTTGGGGGCCATGCATATACAGAGGTTTGGGGGTAGGGCAGGGTATATGGCAGTGAGGAAGGACGTGTCCATATGTACGAGTATGTGTGCTTGGGGAGTGTGTGAGAGCTGTGGCCAACAGCAGATGGCCGGTCTTGTTCCTCTAGGGGGGAGAGGTCCTATTGACCCACACTTTTCTTCTGATGCATGTGCATAAACGATCATGGCTCCAACTGCTGTAGTCAGGCTAAGCCAACTGTCAGAGCTGCTCCTCTTACATATCTATGTATCAGATTGCGCTTCCCAGGAATGTCTAAATGAAAAAGGGACACAATGCCATTTCTCAAAAGGTCTCAATCTGAGAAATCTCAATTCTAGTTACAAGAGAAAGAAACTCCATCACTAATTATTCCAAGGCCTCAACCCGATCACATTAAATGACGAAATACTTCAGTCAGGCAAAATGCTCTTGGCCTCGTATGCTGAAATGTTTGACTGAGCGAGCAGTTGGCCAGCGCGGGTACGTCGTGTGCCCGTCCGGGTGCCTCAGTGAGTGCGTCTGCTGTGATGTGCAACACATGTGCGCACTGAAGAAACTATGGCTTTGTGCTGAATGCTGGAGAGCGGGTGTTTATGTCTGTGGGGTATAGCAAGCCTGCACCCCCAAGACAGCTGCGACAGAGGTGACCCTTGTACCAGGAGCACACATACTCACATATCAGCGATGACACCCTTCCCCTGGATGCCTCAACAGCTGTTTGAATGTTTGCGCCTACAAGTGTCTATAAAGAGGTCACTTTACCAGCCAAGCACCTTGTGGGGAGTAGTAAACAACACGGTAATATCTTCTGCACACCCTAATCAAAAACAATGCTGATTGTATCTTAAGCCCGTGACCAGTGAGGTCAGGTGGTATTTTCAGCTGCTGCAAAACAAAACATGGCAGCATGACATCCAGGAATAACTCTGCAAAGCACACAGTGACGACGGTGTGATGATAAACGGCTGGCTGAATGCCGGAAGTGTGAACAAAACCCTCATACAATACTGCGGATGAGACCCGCTTACACAAGACGTTATGTGAGCCTGACAAGCCTGATCAGATCCTGCACTGTATTCACTCCATAATCCTGGAAATGACAGACCTGGGGGCTGAAATGCATGCTATAACCTGGCACCACCAATTATCCTTTCATATTCAATGACGATTATCCAGTTCTTCATAATTCAACCTCAAATCTCGCAA